>NW_019268597.1:76020-112509 GCF_002738365.1 Cucurbita moschata | reverse complement strand
TTTAATAGTTCTAATGGACATGCTTCATTTGAGGTATTTTGGCCAGAGAACTCGTTTTGGCTTTCTGAAAGATGCGACTTTAAAAACTGCATTTGGGCAGCTTTTGATGATGGGTTTTACTTAAAAAATATTCCTTCGGGAAAGTTTGAATTGATACACCCTTGGGAAAAATGAAGTAAAGTTTCCCTTGCTCATTTTGATCCCACAAAACCTACTCTTTTTTTTTTTTTTTCTTGTCTATTTAATTGCTTTCACATGTAATAATTCTACATAGAGTTGTGGGGTTTCCTTGTAGACTTAGGATGTTGTATATTTAAGTCTAATAAAAGTGGGAGTTATCGTTTGGTTTTTTATAGTTATTTTGATGTTGATAATTTGGTTGGGTTTCAAGTTTCTAGTCGTAACCACCCATGTTCAAGCTTGGAAATATGGATTTGGCATTTATTGGCCCTAATACTCCCCTTACAATATTGTCACATTATTTACTCCTTGCTTCTAAGAATGAAAACTGTCACCACATACCGACATAAGTACTTCCGACATGTCTTTTCCTCCCTCACATGTTTGCTCCAAGAAAAGCACATTTAATCTCGAAGTTCTTATGATTAAGCCACCAAAAAAGAAAGTGCATCTTGTTGATATAGATGCTAAGTTTCAATTCTTTTTAAGCATTTCTTAGTCATCTATACTCTGGATCACTTTCATTCGGATAGAATCCATGTTTATTCATGTACTCTCTTTAACTCGGGTATCACTCTACTCAAAATCCTTTAAGGATTAAGAAATATTTGAGGTTTTAAACTTGAAAGGGTAACAATTTAAGACGAAAAGAAAATATGTATAATAATTGAAAATGGTAATGTTAAGATCATAAAAAGGATATATGGAAAGAACTCGAGTCAATTAATCGATATACAAGGAGAGATTAAATATTTTTTGGTCTAATCTTATACAAACTGATTGTATATGATACCCCCATCACTTGTCTTCACATGAACGATATGGATCAAATCATTTGTAACAATTACTAAGTGGGCCTATCAATACTATTATCTTAGTACTTGAAGTACTTATCTCTCCTTAAATTTCGTAAATTTTACTAACCTTCATATATCATCTAGCAATTCTTTGTACTAAGTTTATTTCATATTTGAGTTTTCCACCATATGGAGACTTTTAACAAAATAGTGCATGTGTGGCAATGAAAATGAATATACATGTTTCCATTTTATTTAAAAATTTTGAGCACCAAAATAGAAGAAATTTGAGAAGGAGAGGATCCCATTGTAGTTACCAGTAGTATATGATTGGCCTTGAAAGAGAAAAAAGCATAGCCTAAGTTTTGGATAGTTGGGTGTGATGCTTTACTAAATAAAGTCTAACGTAAGAAACAAACACCCTTGATATCCTTTTGGTTTTTTTAGTTTTTCTTTTAATAGCCTTTTACGTAAAAATTTATCTTTAATAGTTGAACATGTAGGTTTGTTGGAGTGCAATGATTATATATATATGGTTGGAAAGAATCCAAATGAAACACAAACAAATCCTAAATCTGTACAAAATAAAGGCTATAAATAATCTCTATATGATTTTGTTGTTTACTTTTGCATCAACTTCTAATGTTTTCACTTTTTTTGCGAGCCAATATCCAGAATCGCATTGTAAAGTGACGATTCTTAATTATCAAGACGTACCTTTACTGACTTAATGCAAATCAGAAAATGATGACTTAGGTAAATAAGGGTGTTCGCACCATGACAAGTTATTCAACCAGATCATATTATTTTATGTATATAGATCAAGCTGAAGATTGTTCAAACTCGAATTTTTGGAATCTTCATCACTCGATTCTTGTCTTGAAACATTGCCTGTAACTTCGTATTTATAGATCAAGCTTGCATCGCCATTGATTGTTCTAGAATTGTGGTGAATTTTCTCATTTTTTTTAATTTTTAACATTTCTAAAATTTCAGTCATAAATATCTAAAACGATGAAGGTGCTACCGACATTGGTTTTCAACTTTAACCATTCGATCTAAAGAACCTTGAGCCTTGTTAAACATATCCAAATAGTATCTCAATCCAACGATTGAATGTGAATATATGATTGACTTTCTTCCGCTGGACGGTTCTGGAACAAAATTTGGTTGCAGATTCTTTTTTAATTACAGTTTTGTAATTAAGTGGAGCTTCAAGGGTTTTTTTTTTTGGTAATTTGTCACATTTGGAATATTTTATGATTATTTTCCTCAAAACATCCATACTTTTTCTTAAAATCCTTCATCCCTTGATGTTGTTAGCCAGGTTTTCCTTCTCGACCATCTTGAAATTCCTTCTAGACAAGGAAAATCGAGAAAGATCCTAGGTAATTGAAAAAATGACTTTTTTGCCGTTTTCTCCTACTTTTCCCTTTCCAATCTTTGTCCAAAGGCCTTAAATTCTTAAAATTACATCTAACGGTGTAGAAATGACTTGCTAAGACTCTTGTCATTCTTGATCCTCTTAATTTCTTTCCTTGAATTCTTTGGATCTTACACGGGCGGCTTGTTCGTATTGGAGCTAATTTCCTTTATTTTTTGGGGTGTTACATCATATCTCGTCACTTGGCTCCCCAAGTCGTATTTATCAATCACAGTTTTGTACATGATCCTAAGATGAATTGGTTAACTCTTTACTAGTCTCTATGTCGTACATCTACGTATCATGAATATATGAGGTCCCCTCTTTCTTAGAACATTTTCCATACTACACTAAACATAATTATTTGATTCATAAGCATCATAAACAAAACCTTAAACCAAACGACCACCGAGAGATCTAGATCAGCTAAATAAGGTTCATTTGAAATAGTTCTTGTTTTTTTCTATTAAATGATAGAACAATTTGATAACTATTTGAAATATGGAAATGAATTTTATGTTATGGTCGTTCGGGTACTCCACCTAGTCTAATTTTCATAGTGTCTCATGACCTTGCCTAACGGGACTTTTATTTGGTCATCATATGTAAGGACCGGGCTGAGTAATTAAAACACAACACAATAATTAAAACAAATGGGTTTAAGACGACGGGTGAGGATTGTCTATGACACCTACTCCAGAGTCGGCTCCCAACCTCGACTAAATCCTTATACTTGAAAAAACAAAAAAAATCAAAATAAGGAAGGAGTACAAGACTCAGCAAGTAGCCTACTTGTAGGCTCTTAATCGTGTCCTTCATATGCTAGGATATCGCACTCTTTCTTTTCTTGTTCTTGTTTTTGTTGTAAGTACCTAGGTCCCTTAGTTCTGTTTCTGACTTGAACTTTCTGTTAAGAATGAGAAATAGAATTGGGATCGAAAACGCAATCTTCATTAATATTCACAATGTTTAAATAGGATACAAGGTACCAACTAATACCTAACAATAAGGGAAAATATAAACTAACTAAATCTTGAGAACAAAATAAAATATACTACCAATCAAATCATGAACGAAAAAATATTAATTAAGATATATTCAACAACTAATTATTATACTATATTGTCCACATATTATATCTTAATATTCCCCCCGAAGTTGGAGAGTGTATCTCAATCACACCCAACTTGTCTTTCAAAAAATCAAATTAATGTCTTCCAAAAGTTTTAGTGAAAATATCTACAAATTGCATTTTAGTCGAAACATAACATGGTTTGATGATTCCAACTAGTATTTTTTCTCGAACTGTATGATAACCTATTCCTATGTGTGATATGATAAGGAATCAATACAAGGGGAATAAGATTCGGATTACCTTGTCGATCGAATATCCCAAGCCAAGAACACTTGTTTGAGATTCGAATCACTCCACAAGCAAGATTGATCATGTCGAGCTTGAATGATTCTACATGCAATCTAAACTACATAGAATTGCAAAGAAACTTAGCCATTGGCTAAACAAAAGCACAAATGCTTCTTTTGATATATCTTCTAAGTCTTATTACAAATACAACATAGATGGCTTTATATAGCCTCAAAATGAAACTATTAAAGGCATTCCAAAAGTTGTAACATTCACACTTTATGGCCATAATTAGCCATTATGTAAATGTAACCGAAATTAAATAAAAAGTCTTAAAATACAATAACTCTAAATTACTCTAAATTATAACCCACCCAAAATTTACAACAATCAAACTTTATTCTTCTTCAATGTAGCATGAATTGAAACATCTTTTGATTATTTTGATAACCTTTTCTCCACATCTTCATTGAAGCATATTGTATGATTGATGTCTCTTGGTTCATATCATTCTCCACTTCTTCAAGAGGATTCGTCCTCGAATCTATTTGTGAAACTTTGCTGCAAAAAATAAGTTATGGAAATACAAAGAACCTCACAACACTCTCTCACGTGTATACACTCAAGGAATTTTAGGCCACTCTGTTTGCACTCATTTACACAAATGAAGCTCTCATTCTCACCTCTCAAAATTTTAAATAGAGCAAAGATTGAATTTTGAACTTTGGGTCGATTAAAAACTAAAAAGATGAAAATAAATAAAAATTAAATTGAGAAGAAACGCAAAGGAAACATATATCCGATCTTGAGCCTGAAGCTCTGATACCAAATGATATGATAAGGAATCAATACAAGGGGAATAAGATTTGGATTACCTTGTCGATCGAATATCTCAAGCCAAGAACACTTTGTTTGAGATTCGAATCACTCCAGAAGCAAGATCGATCATGTCTAGCTTCAATGATTCTTGTTGATCAAATATCTCAAACACTTGTTTGAGATTCGAATCACTCCACAAGCAAGATTGATCATGTCGAGCTTGAATGATTCTACATGCAATCTAAACTACATAGAATTGCAAAGAAACTTAGCCATTGGCTAAACAAAAGCACAAATGCTTCTTTATTATATTTTCCAAGTCTCCCTCACAAATACAACAAACATGGCTTTATATAGCCTCAAAATGAAACTATTAAAGGCATTCCAAAAGTTGTAACATTCACACTTTATGGCCATAATTAGCCATTATGTAAATGTAACCGAAATTAAATAAAAAGTCTTAAAATACAATAACTCTAAATTACTCTAAATTATAACCCACCCAAAATTTACAACAATCAAACTTTATTCTTCTTCAATGTAGCATGAATTGAAACATCTTTTGATTATTTTGATAACCTTTTCTCCACATCTTCATTGAAGCATATTGTATGATTGATGTCTCTTGGTACATATCAATGTGTTTCGAACGTTGGTGAAAAACTAAATATACTATGTCAGGCCTAGTAACGGATAAATATATTAATTTGTCAATCAACCGTTTGTATGTACTTGGATCATTCAACTTCTCTCCTTCTGTTAAAGAAAGTTTTAGATTTTGCTCCATAGAAAATTTTTCTGGACGTGCTTCTGTAAGACCTGTGTCTTGAAGAATGTCTAGAGCATACTTCCTTTAAGGCATAAAAATTTCTTTTCTAGACCTAGAAAATTCAATGCCTAGAAAATATTTCAAATTCCCTAAATCTTTGATAAGACATTTCTCGAGTAAACTAGTTTTGAGATGCTGAATCTCTTTTTATTTTGTATATAAAGAGTAATCTGCTACTGAATGTAGCCTGCATATTGTATAGTGGTAGAGAATATGGAGAAACAATTGCGAGAAGCTGTTTTAAACCATAGAGAGATTTATGGAGCCGACATACTATATTCTCCCCCTGTCGGCGAATACCTGGTGGTAAAGACATATAGACTTTTTCGTCTAGATTACTATGGAGAAAGATATTTTGAACATCCAACTAATGAGTGAACCATTTTCGAGCAACGACAATAGTGAGTAAGCAACAAAGTGTAGTAAGTTTCGCTGCAGGAGAAAATGTCTCTTTGTAATCAACATCGTCAACATGAGTGTATCCCTTTGCTACCAATGGAGTTTCATAACGGTCAACGGAACCCTCAGAATTGTGTTTAATCTTGTACACCCAACGACAGCCAATAGCTTTATGGCCAGGTGGTAGAGGAACGAGAGAAGTATGCTGCAATTTCATCATTCATAGTCTGCGGCCATAATGGGTCGCTAACTGCCTCATCATAGGTTTTAGGTTCTGTCTTGGCTGTAATAAGAGTTAGAAAAGTACGTTGAGTAGGAGAAAAATGAGAGAATGAAAGGTAATGATGAAGGGGATACCTGGATCTAGTGTTGGGACTTGAGCTAGAGGTTAAATGATTGGCTCCAGAAGACATCTCATAAACATTATAACAAGCTAGAAGCTATTTGGTACGAGTAGAACGTCGGAGTGGAACTGATGTATCAGGTGGGATAAGGTTAGAACTAGTGGGTGAATCTGGAGAAGGAATAGAAGGCGGAGGAGACGACGAAGTAGTAGGTGAAGGAATAGAAGGTAGGGGAGGACTAGAATGGATGTTTCAGTAGGATGAATCTAGAAATGGTAAAACGGAAGTTAAAGGAGCTAATGTCAAAGTTTGTGAAGCTGATGAAAAAGGAAAATCATCGTCACAAAATTTAACAGCACGACTGATAAAAAATAAAAAATTTAATTTGCATGTCATACAACTTGTAACCTTTGTGACCACAAGGATATCCTACGAAAACACAAAGAATTGCCCGAGGATCAAATTTTTGCTTAGGGTGTACTACAGTTGCATAACACTTACAACCAAAAACTTTAAGATGGTGAAATGTAGGTGGTCGTTTGTAGAGTGCTTCAAAGGGTGTCTTGTTAGATAACAATGGTGATGGTGTTCTATTTATAAGATAAACATTTGTCAAAATGCACTCTTACCAAAATTTAAGTGGAACCTGTGACTGAAAGAGAAGGGACCTAGCTACATTTAGCATACTACGTTGGTTGCATTCTACGACTCCATTTTTTTTTTTTTTTGGAATATAGGCACAAGTGCACAGAAAGTCAATGTCACAAGAAGTAAAAAATGGTTGCAAAGATGAGAACTCAATCCCATTGTCTGATCTATCTATCTTGATAGTAGTATGAAATTGAGTTTGAATGAATTGAACAAAGTTCATTAACAAATGATGTACTTCTGATTTATGTTGCATAAGAAAAACCCAAGTACATCGAGTAAAATCATCATCAATAGTGAGAAAAAAATGCAAACCATAACGGGTTAGAAATTCATGTGGTCCCCAAACATCACAATGTAGCATATCAAAGGCAGAATGAGTTGTTATCGAGCTTCTTGGGAAAGACAGTCTAGTTTGTTTTGCTAATGGTCAAATACTACAGCTATGAGAAAAAATAGCATTATTAAGATGCAATTGCTCAGCTAGAAATTTAAAACAAGAAAAAGAAGGATGACCTAGGCGTAAATGCCACAAGTTAGATGACTAAGATACTTGGTGAGCTGAAGATTTGATTCGAGATGGAGAACTAGACAGAGACCTCCAAATTGTTTACCCGAGACAATCATCCTCAATGTAGCCAAGTCCTGCATAACACAAGAATCAGGATAGAAGGTGACATAACATTTCATGTCGTTGGTAAGTTTGCTGATGGACATTAGGTTTAAATTGAATGAAGGCACACATAAAACATTATTTAATTTTAGGTGAGGATGAAAGGAAACATTGCCAGTATTGTGACACGTGCTGTCCCTCCATTAGGTAAATTTATTGTAGATATGGTGGCAACGTTTGGTTCATTCATAATAGAAGCTTCGGATACTATATGATTCGTAGTATCCATAGCTCCCGTATCGAGAATCCATGGATTAGAACTTGTAGAGTTAATAGATATTGTAGATACTGGAAACAAACCTGCAACATTGATGCTATTGTCAGAATTACTAGAAGGATGATGATTGAGTGCAGATAATGCTTGTGCTAACTGTTGTAATTGCTCAGAAGAAAAATTTGGAATGAAATTAGGTGACTATTCTTTTGTATTCAACTGAGAAACATCGGCCATATTTGCAAATGATCGATATCCATGATTGTTGCGTTGATTGACTTGTATTGCCCTTCCATAATTATTTTTTTGTCGATATCTATCTTCTTTATGTCCCCTTCTATCACAAAATTTATAGTAAAACGTAATGATTCGACACTCATCAATTGTATGACCACTTTTATTGCAGTGTTCACATGATTCGTCTTTGGCGATTTGAATATGTTGTTTTCTTCCACACTGTTGATACAATCGAGAAATTCTCAGTAGGTTTACAAGTTACCCGATACTACATCTCTTCTTATATGAGTAATGAATAGGCTTGTCTCACCTTAGGTAATGGAGTCATCAATATGTTAGATCTCACCGTTTTATAAGACTCGTTCAGCCTCATGAGTAGTTGCATCAACTATTCTTCTACGCGTTGATCATGTATTTGACGTTGATTATAGGTAAATGGTGTGCGGTGTTAAAATATCATCACTATCCCAATAGAATCAAGCCTAATAATTATACAAGCCCATTGTATATTTATTTTAGTAGAGATTTTAGGAAAGATACTAGAAATTTTAGGAAAGAGATCTTGATATTTTAGGAAAGAGATCTCGATATTTTAGGAAAAAGATTTAGATTTGTTAGGTTTAGATTGCGTAGGGTATAGTATAAATACCCCTCGACCCTACCTAGTTTTTCATCCCAAGAAATCCGAAACAATATAAAGTAGTAGTATTCTACAAAGTGTCTTGTATTTTCTTCTCAATTAGTCTTAATAAAGAGTGCGAGTGTTTCCCACATTGAGTTGTGTTCAATAATCTTGTATACGAGCGAGGTTAGTATAGGTTGTCTGATCTCTTGTAATTCTTAGCATACTTTGTGGCTGCAGCAGCTTTGTCCGATCATCGACATCAGAAACGATTTCTTGAGATTATTAGTGAAAGAGTTTCTTTGTGTCTTGAGTAGTCTGTGACTCTACAAGCCTTGTGTCGAAAAAGCTTGTTTGGTATTACTGAGGTATTGTCAACACGATGGGTGACTTCCAAATCGTAGGAGGAATCAAAAAACTCAACAACAACTACTACAATACGTGGGTAACATGCATGATGTCCTATTTACAAGGACAGGATCTTTGGTTGATCATTGGCGGAAGTGAAACTATGCCGACAGTAGAGGATTCCAACGAAACCTTGCGCAAATAGAGAATCAAAGCAGGCAAAGCAATGTTTGCCTTGAAGACCACAATCGAAGAAGAGATGTTAGAACATATTTGGGATGACAAGACACCGAAGGAAGCATGGGACACGATCGTGATGTTGTTCTCCAAGAAGAACGATACGTGGCTACAACTTCTAGAGAACGAGCTATTGTCAATTTCACAACATGACATGACGATTGCTCAGTACTTCCACAAAGTCGAGACGATCTGCCGAGAGATTACTAAACTAGAATCGAAGTCTACAATTGGAGAAGATAGAATGATGAGGATCATTATCCACAAATTGCGACCATAATATATAAGCTTCATTATTGTTGTACAAGGATGGCCCACTCAACCATCACTTGTAGAATTTCAAAAATTGTTAGCCAGCCAAGAAGCCATGGCTAAACAAATGGGAGGCATCACATTAAAGGGTGAAGAAGAAGCACTCTACATGAGTGAAAGTCGGGGCAACGATAAGCCATCTTCCAAACGTGGATACAAAAACGGTGACAAAAGAAGGAGTCATCGAGGAACTGCACAACCTGAGAGAGCTCAGAAGAATGACAACAGGAGTTCTCTAGGAAAGAGATTTGAAGCTAATTGCTATAATTGCAGGAAGAAGGGCCACATGTCTAGAGATTGATGGTCCAAGAAAAATCCGTCGAAAGCAATGTGGCATCCTCCAACATGGAGATGGAGGAGAAATGGGATGCAGAGGTACTATATGCCATAGAAGAAGACGAGCTAGCACTCATGGCGACGATGGGAGACCATATAAATTATGAGAATGACTGGATCGTTGATTCAGGATGCTCAAACCATATAACTGGCAATCAGAGTAAATTGCAAGACAAGAAAGAGTACAAATGAAGCCATATGATACTCAGAGCAAATTACGACAATCATGTTTGACAAAAAATCTAATACAGTGTCACTGTATAATGTTTATCATGTACCGGATATAAAGAAGAGCTTGTTGTCAGTGCCACAACTAACAACATGAGGAAACTACGTCTTGTTTGGGCAAAAAGATGTAAAAGTCTATCAAGTTGTTAAGATAATAGGAAAGCTGACAACAAAAGGACGAAGAGTGGAGTCTGTTTACATCCTATTTGCAGAGTCTGCCTATATTGACAAGATCCAAAAGAATGAGATGACAGATCTATGGCATGCAAGATTGGACATGTTAGCTACCATAAGTTGAAGCTAATTATGCAGAAATCCATGCTCAAAGGTCTACCACAACATCGAAGAAATTCTACAACAGAGGAAAGTCCTACCAGATTCAAACATCGAAGAAATTCTACAACAGATGATGGGGGAGCAAAATACGCAAATTAAATAAAAGGTTGATGCGCCTGAAGATCCAAGTGACATTGGTATTGGAAAGCAAGAGGTGACTCAATCAAGCGAATCTGATAAAAATGAAACGACACGTCATCAACTTAGGCGATCAAATAGAATCTGAAGGCCAAATCCTAAGTATGCAAATGCAGCTATTGTAGAAGACAGAGCTTCCGAACTAGAGACATATGAAGATGCATCACAAATCTCGGTTTGGCAGAAAGCGATGGAGGAAGAAATTATAGCCCTAAAGCATAATCAAACTTGGGAACTAGTGCCAAGACGTAGAAGTTGATCGCACAGAAGTTGATCGCATAGATGAAGGATTGTTTCTCTGCCAACAAAAGTATACAAGAGATATGCTTTAGAAGTTCAACATGTTAGAGTGCAAGCATCGACGGAGACAAATGCCAAGATTTGTGAACATGAAGAAAAAAAGTTGAATGATGAAACGACATACCGACAACTAGTAGGTAGTCTTATCTACCTAACTTTAACTCAGCCTGATATTTCTTATGCAGTTGGGGTTCTGAGTCAGTACATCCAAAGTCCAAAGTAGCCCCATTTGGATGCAACTCGACGGATTTTTCAGATATGTCAAAGGTACAATCGACAATGGTCTTTTGTACAAAAGAAGCAAAGACTGCAAACTAGTTGGATACTATGATGCTGACAATGCAGGAGACCACGAAGCTCGGGGATCAACCACTGGGTATGTGTTCAAGTTTTGTTTGGGAACAATTTCTTGGTGTAGCAAGAGACAACCAACAGTATCATTATCAACTACACAAGCAGAGTATAGAGCAGCAGCTCAGGAAAGTACACGACTGAAACTCTTGATGGAAGATTTGCACCAGAAAATTGACTATCCAATATCACTTCATTGCGACAACTATTAAACAAGTCTACAAACCTCCTTTAATATTTAATTCAAGTCAAATACTTAAGCTACGGAGAATTAATGAGCCTAAAGACATCCCTCAAACCTATATGTGGAGCATAGAAAAGTCTTTAAATGTAATAGCGAAAAGAAAAAAAAGTAAAGTTAAAAAAGAAAAGAAAAGAATAATAATAAATAAATAAAAACCATCCTTCCCCACTTCTCTCAACAGACCTCTCATCCCTTTCCCAATTATCTCCCCCTCAACCCACCTATTATTCTAGACTATCAAGTTGTGAAAAAAAAAAAAAATAAATAAACTAAAATAGTCTCCACCCATAGACTCAAATGGACGTTAAGAGAGATCCGGTCATATTATTAAGGTATATGTTAAATTTTTTCCCCCTTTTATTCTAATTTAATTTTTAGAAAATCACATTAAATTAAAAATTTAAATCTTCCCTAGTTGCTGCAATTGTTTAGGTTTGAGTTAGAAATTAGATGTCAATACATTTATACGAATTTTAGTAAATCATATTAATTAGTAATGTCACGTCAGTAATTATCAAGAACTTCATATGGTAATTCCATATAAGTGGACAAATGAATAAATTAAAAATCGGTCAAATATTTGTGAACACACTAAAAAAGGAAAGATTTTAAAATGGTTAGTCGAATTAAAATTAAAATAAAATGAAAGATTTGAAGGTAAGAATCCCAGCACACAGAAGAGAGGAGGGAGAGAGGAGGGAGAGATAAGGGAAAATATAAAAACAAAAAAACAAAAAAGAACGGAACGAAAAGCACCAGAAGAGAGAGAGGAAGAAAAAAAAGAAACGAAGATCTCAGAAGTACTAGATTGTTATACTAGTAAATAAACATATATTCTTATTTCTAAAGTAATTTTCAAATATATTATGAAACTATAGTATCAAATAAATTGTATGTCACCCGGAATTGTATTGTTAGACATATTATATTCCAAGAAATATTAAATCTAAATGGAAAGAATAAGAATTTGTTAAATACTTAATAAAATTTAGGAGTTAGAATTACTGAAGAAATTCGGTGAATATCTTTAATAAGGTGAAGCACCTTGGCATAACTGAGAACGAATTCGAGGAGCAAAAGCAAGCTAATTTGTAGTTAGATAGAACTTAGGCTAAGGCCATCCGAGTAAGTGGTCTTACTATTGGCATGGTTATATTTGATATTGACACGTGCCTCGTAGTTCTGCACGTGTCATATATATCAATATGTGTGAATTGTTTATAGATCAACATTCTTATAATATGATATGTATATGTTATAATATGTGAATTGTACAATAACACTTACAATACGAGGTGTTCAATGATATGTTTGAGATAGGATACGAGAAGGATGCACTAAACGTAATGTAACGATAGGAGTAAGATATGTTCATGGAACGTTAAGGTTAGGGTATGTATCGAAGTGCTATGGATATGAGAGATTGACAAAAACGATATGGTCACGATCGATTGATAAAGAATATGATAGGGTTATGGGTAGAAATGGATACAATTATGATAGAATGATAGAAGATAGCATTCGATATTACTAAGGTACGTTCATGTAATGATATGACTGTGACATGTATAAGAACGTTAAGGCCATGATAAGTTAGGAAACGATATGACCACTAAAAGTTTACAATATGGTATGATTATGATACGGCATGTGAATGACGGATATATGTATATGTTCTCATATGATATGAAAATGACATGAAATATGCCATGGTATGAGATATGTGATAAATTGACATGTTTACGATATGATATATTGTGATGCGATATGTATATGATGAAATGTTATGTTAACAGCATGGAACGTTATGTTATGTCTCCTAAATTGTGTGTATACAGCATGATATGAATGTCATGAAATCACGATAAATGGCATGAAATATAACCCGGTTAGAATTATGTATGATATGAGAAATGATATGATATGAACGAAAAACTATGGCGAGGTTATATTTAATAATGTTGAAAACGAAAAAATATTGGGACCTCATGCATTATGTGTGCTCATGCATTTGGGGATACCCCTATTCCATCACGATGGTACGACGCGTACACCACGAGGCACGTGAAGTATCATCATGTTTTACATAATGCTGCCGTGACGGTTACTAATTCTAATAGGCGTTCGGCTTAATTCTTCCACAGTCCCTTAAAGTATAGAAAATGCAACCATTCTAGATGTGTTTAACACAACTTTGTTTTTCCATCTCCACCAAAAATAGCAAATGAAAAAGAATTGATATTTATCATTCATCCCAATTCATTTTTTTTGGGTGGATATTAACCTTAAATCAGCTTCCCAAACAGCTTTAACAACTTGTTCAACACAAGCTATTTTTTTTTTTTTTGTTATATAATGAACCAAAATAAAAATTATTAAGCATCAACAAAAGAGTTTTGTGTATCTAAAACAAAATGAAGACTCTAACCGGCTTCGGTTTTATCTTATTCTTGGCTTTGGAATCAAGTATTCTTATTAACACATGTTTTGCCGGATTCAATAGACAAGTTGGAGGGGAAAAAGGGCAACAACCAGCAAGCAGATGGCAAGTGACTATTTACAATTATCAAACAAACTCAGTTTTAAATGCTCATTGCAAGTCAAAAGACGACGATTTGAGCGAACGCATTTTGACCAAGCAAGCTCAATTCAACTGGAGCTTCAGAATGAACTTTTCGCGTACAACTCTGTTTTGGTGCAATTTTAATAGTTCTAATGGACATGCTTCATTTGAGGTATTTTGGCCAGAGAACTCGTTTTGGCTTTCTGAAAGATGCGACTTTAAAAACTGCATTTGGGCAGCTTTTGATGATGGGTTTTACGTAAAAAATATTCCTTCGGGGAAGTTTGAATTGATACACACTTGGAAAAAATGAAGTAAAGTTTCCCTTGCTCATTTTGATCCCACAAAACCTCCTCTTTTTTTTTTTTTCTCTTTTATGTTTAATTGCTTTCACATGTAATAATTCTACATAGAGTTGTGGGGTTTCCTTGTAGACTTAGGATGTTGTATATTTAAGTCTACTAAAAGTGGGAGTTATGGTTTGGGATTTTATAGTTATTTTGATGTTGATAATTTGGTTGGGTTTCAAGTTTCTAGTTGTAACCACCCATGTTCAAGCTTGGAAATATGGATTTGGCATTTATTGGCCCTAATACTCCCCTTACAATATTGTCACGTTATTTACTCCTTGCTTCTAAGAATGAAAACTGTCACCACAGACCGACATAAGTACTTCCGACATGTCTTTTCCTCCCTCACATGTTTGCTCCAAGAAAAGCACATTTAATCTCGAAGTTCTTATAATTAAGCCACCAAAAAAGCAAGTGCATCTTGTTGATATAGGTGGTAAGTTTCAATTCTTTTTAAGCATTTCTTAGTCATCTATACTCTAGATCACTTTCATTCGGATAGAATCCATGTTTATTCATGTACTCTCTTTTACTCGGGTATCACTCAACTCGAAATCCTTTAAGGATTAAGAAATATTTGAGGTTTTCAACTTGAAAGGGTAACAATTTAAGGCGAAAAGAAAATATGTATAATAATTGAAAATGGTAATGTTAAGATCATAAAACGGATATATGGAAAGAACTCGAGTCAATTAATCGATTTACAAGGAGAGATTAAATATTTTTTGGTCTAATCTTATACAAACTAATTGTATATGATACCCCGATCACTTGTCTTCATCTGAACGATATGGATCAAATCATTTATAACAATTACAAAGTGGGTCTATCAATACTATTATCTTAGTACTTGAAGTACTTATCTCTCCATAAAATTCGTAAATTTTACTAACCTTCATATATCATCTAGCAATTCTTTGTACTAAGTTTATTTCATATTTGTGTTTTCAACCATATGGAGACTTTTAACAAAATAGTGCATGTATGGCAATGAAAATGAATATATATGTTTCCATTTTTTTTAAAAATTTCGAGCACCAAAATAGAAGAAATTTGAGAAGGAGAGGATCCCATTGTAGTTACCATAAGTATATGATTGGCCTTGAGAGAGAAAAAAGAGTAGCCTAAGTTTTGGATAGTTGGGTGTGATGCTTTACTAAATAAAGTCTAACCTAAGAAACAAATACCCTTGATATCCTTTTGGTTTTTTTAGTTTTTCTTTTAATAGCCTTCTACATAAAAATCTATCTGTAATAGATGAACATGTAGGTTTGTTGGAGTGCAATGATTATATATATATGGTTGGAAAGGATACAAATGAAACACAAACAAATCCTAAATCTGTACAAAATAAAGGCTATAAATAATCTCTATATGATTTTGTTATTTACTTTTGCATCAACTTCTAATGTTTTCATTTTTTTTGCGAGCCAATATCCAGAATCCCATTGAAAAGTGACGATTCTTAATTATCAAGACGTACCTTTACTGACTTATTGCAAATCAGAAAATGATGATATAGGTAAATAAGGGTGTTCACACCATGACAAGTTATTCAACCAGATCATATTATTTTATGTATATAGATCAAGCTTAAGATTGTTCAAACTCAAATTTTAGGAATCTTCATCACTCGTTTCTTGTCTTGAAACATTGCCCGTAACTTCGTATTTATAGATCAAGCTTGCATCGCCATTGATTGTTCTAGAATTGTGGTGAATTTTCTCATTTTTTTAATTTTTAACATTTCTAAAATTTCAGTCATAAATATCTAAAACGATGAAGGTGCTACCTACATTGGTTTTCAACTTTAACCATTCGATCTAAAGAACCTTGAGCCTTGTTAAACATATCCAAATAGTATCTCAATCCAACGATTGAATGTGAATATATGATTGACTTTCTTCCGCTCGACGGTTCTGGAACAAAATTTGGTTGCAGATTCTTTTTTAATTACAGTTTTGTAATTAAGTGGAGCTTCAAGGGTATTTTTTTTGGTAATTGGTCACATTTGGAATATTTTATGATTATTTTCCTCAAAACATCCATATATTTTCTTAAAATCCTTCATCCCTTGATGTTGTTGGTCAGGTTTTCCTTCTCGACCATCTTGAAATTCCTTTTAGACAATGAAAATCGAGAAAGATCCTTGGTAATTGAAAAAATGACTTTTTTGCCGTTTTCTCCTACTTTTCCCTTTCCAATCTTTGTCCAAAGGCCTTAAATTCTTAAAATTACTTCTAACGGCGTAGAAATGACTTGCCAAGACTCTTGTCATTCTTGATCCTCTTAATTTCTTTCCTTGAATTCTTTGGATCTTACACGGGCGGCTTATTCTTATTGGAGCTAATTTCCTTTATTTTTTGGGGTGTTACATCATATCTCGTCACTTGGCTCTCCAAGTCGTATTTATCAATCACAGTTTTGTACATGATCCGAAGATGAATTGGTTAACTCTTTACTAGTCTCTATGTCGTACATCTACGTATCATGAATATATGAGGTCCACTCTTTCTTAGAACATTTTCCATACTACACTAAACATAATTATTTGATTCATAAGCATCGTAAACAAAACCTTAAACCAAACGACCACCGAGAGATCTAGATCAGCTAAATAAGGTTCATTTGAAATAGTTCTTGTTTTATTCTATTAAATGATGGAACAATTTGATAACTATTTGAAATATGGAAATGAATTTTATGTTATGGTCGTTCGGGTACTTCACCTAGTCTAATTTTCATAGTATCTCAAGACCTTGCCTAACGGGGCTTTTATTTGGTCATCATATGTAAGGACCGGGCTGAGTAATTAAAACACAACACAATAGTTAAAACACAAAACTTTTCAAAACAAATGGGTTGAAGACGACGGGTGAGGCTTGTCTATGACACCTACTCCAAAGTCAGCTCCCAACCTCGACTAAATCCTTATTACCTGAAAAAACAAAAAAACACAAACCAAACTACCACCGAGAGATCTAGATCAGCTAAATAAGGTTCATTTGAAATAGTTCTTGTTTTCTTCTATTAAATGATGGAACAATTTGATAACTATTTGAAATATGGAAATGAATTTTATGTTATGGTCGTTCGGGTACTTCACCTAGTCTAATTTTCATAGTATCTCATGACCTTGCCTAACGGGGCTTATGGTCGTTCGGGTACTTCACCTAGTCTAATTTTCATAGTATCTCATGACCTTGCCTAACGGGGCTTTTATTTGGTCATCATATGTAAGGACCGGGCTGAGTAATTAAAACACAACACAATAGTTAAAACACAAAACTTTTCAAAACACATGGGTTGAAGACGACGGGTGAGTCTTGTCTATGACACCTACTTCAAAGTCGGCTCCCAACCTCGACTAAATCCTTATTACCTGAAAAAACAAACAAAATCAAAATAAGGAAGGAGTACAAGACTCAGCAAATAGCCTACTTGTAGGCTCTTAATCGTGTCTTTTATATTCTAGGATATCGCACTCTTTCTTTTCTTGTTCTTGTTTTTGTTGTAAGTACCTAGGCCCCTTAGTTCTGTTTCTGACTTGAACTTCTGTTAAGAATGAGAAATAGAATTGGGATCGAAAGCCCAATCTTAGTTCTGTTTCTGACTTGAACTTCTGTTAAGAATGAGAAATAGAATTGGGATCGAAAGCCCAATCTTCATTAATATTCACAATGTTTAAATAGGATACAAGGTACCAACTAATACCTAACAATAAGGGAAAATATAAACTAACTAAATCTTGAGAATAAAATAAAATATTAATTAAGATATATTCAACCACTAATTATTATACTATATTGTCCACATATTATATCTTAATATTCCCCCTCAAGTTAGAGAGTGTAGGTCAATCACACCCAAATTGTCTTTCAAAAAATCAAATTAATGTCTTCCCAAAGATTTAGTGAAAATATCTACAAATTGCATTTTAGTCGAAACATAACATGGTTTGATGATTCCAACTTGTATTTTTTCTCGAACTATATGATAATCTATTTCTCTATGTGTTTCGTACGTTGGTGAAAAACTAAATACACTATGTCAGGCCTAGTAACGGACAAATATATTAATCTGTCAATCAACCGTTTGTATGTACTTGGATCATTCAACTTCTCTCCTTCTGTTAAAGAAAGTTTTAGATTTTGCTCCATAGGAAATTTTTCTGGACGTGCTTCGGTAAGACCTGTGTCTTGAAGAATGTCTAGAGCATACTTCCTTTAAGACATAAAAATTTCTTTTCTAGACCTAGAAAATTCAATGCCTATGAAATATTTCAAATTTCCTAAATCTTTGATAAGACATTTCTCGAGTAAACTAGTTTTAAGATGTTGAATCTCTTTTTATTTTGTATATAAAGAGTAATCTGCTACTGAATGTAGCCTACATATTGTATAGTGGTAGAGAATATGGAGAAACAATTGCGAGAAGCCTGTTTTAAACCATAGAGAGATTTATGGAGCCGACATACTATATTCTCCCCCTGTCGGCGAATACCTGGTGGTAAAGACATATAGACTTTCTCGTCTAGATTACCATGGAGAAAGACATTTTGAACATCCAACTAATGAGTGAACCATTTTCGAGCAACGACAATAGTGAGTGAGCAACAAAGTGTAGTAAGTTTCGCTGCAGGAGAAAATGTCTCTTTGTAATAAACACCCTCAACATGAGTGTATCCCTTTGCTACCAATGGAGTTTTATAACGTTGAACAGAACCCTCAGAATTGTGTTTAATCTTGTACACCCAACGACAGCCAATAGCTTTATGGCCAGGTGGTAGAGGAACGAGAGAAGTATGCTGCAATTTCATCATTCATAGTCTGCGGCTTGAGAAGAAACGCAAAGGAAACATATATCCGATCTTGAGCCTGGAGCTCTGATACCAAATGATAAGATAAGGAATCAATACAAGGGGAATAAGATTCGGATTACCTTGTTGATCGAATATCTCAAGACAAGAACATTTTGTTTGAGATTCGAATCACTCCAGAAGCAAGATCGATCATGTCTAGCTTCAATGATTCTTGTTGATCAAATATCTCAAGACAAGAACACTTGTTTGAGATTCGAATCACTCCACAAGCAAGATTGATCATGTCGAGCTTGAATGATTCTACATGCAACCTAAACTACATAGAGTTGCAAAGAAACTTAGCCATTGGCTAAAGAAAAGCACAAATGCTTCTTTTGATATATCTTCTAAGTCTGCCTTACAAATACAACATAGATGGCTTTATATAGCCTCAAAATGAAACTATGAAAGGCATTCCATTACAAAAGTGGTAACATTCACACTTTATGGCCATAATTAACCATTATGTAAATGTAACCGAAATTAAATAAAAAGTCTTAAAATACAATAACTCTAAATTATAACCCACCCAAAATTTACAACAATCAAACTTTATTCTTCTTCAATGTAGCATGAATTGAAACATCTTTTGATAATTTTGACAATCTTTTCTTTACATCTTCATTGAAGCATATTGTATGATTGATGTCTCTTGGTTCATATCATGCCTCATCATAGGTTTTAGTTTCTGTCTTGGCTGTAATAAGAGTTAGAAAGGTACGTTGAGTAGGAGAAAAAGGAGAGAATGAAAGGTAATGATGAAGGGGATACCTGGTGCTAGTGTTGGGACTTGAGCTAGAGGTTAAATGATTGGCTCCAGAAGACATCTCATAAACATTATAACAAGCTAGAAGCTGTTTGGTACAAGTAGAACGTCGGAGTGGAACTGATGTATCAGGTGGGATAAGGTTAGAACTAGTGGGTGAATCTGGAGAAGGAACAGAAGGCGGAGGAGACGACGAAGTAGTGGGTGAAGGAATAGAAGGTAGGGGAGGACTAGAATAGATGTTTCAGTAGGATGAATCTTGAAATGGTAAAACGGGAGTTAAAGGAGCTAATGTCAAAGTTTGTGAAGCTGATGAAAAAGGAAAATCATCGTCACAAAATTTAACAGCACGACTGATAAAAAAAAAATTTAATTTGCATGTCATACAACTTGTAACCTTTGCGACCACAAGGATATCCTACGAAAACACAAAGAATTTCTTGAAGTTCAAATTTTTGCTTAGGGTGTACTACAGTTGCATAACACTTACAACAAAAAACTTTAAGATGATGAAATGTAGGTGGTCGTTTGTAGAGTGCTTCAAAGGGTGTCTTGTTAGATAACAATGGTGATAGTGTTCTATTTATAAGATAAACAACAGTCAAAATGCACTCTTATCAAAATGCACTCTTGCAGTGTTCACATGTTTCGTCTTTGGCGAATTTTGAATATGTTGTTTTCTTCTGCACTGTTGATGCAATCGAGAAATTCTCAGTAGGTTTAGAAGTTACCCGATACTACATCTCTTCTTGTACGAGTAATGAATAGGCTTGTCTCACCTTAGGTAATGGAGTCATCATCAATATGTTAGATCTCACCGTTTTATAAGACTCATTCAGCCTCATGAGTAGTTGCATCAACTTGTCTTCTCCGCGTTGATCATGTATTTGACGTTGATTATAGGTAAATGGTGTGCGGTGTTAAAATATCATCACTATCCCAATAGAATCAAGCCTAATAATTATACGAGCTCATTGTATATTTATTTTAGTAGAGATTTTATGAAATATACTAGATATTTTAGGAAAGAGATCTCGATATTTTAGGAAAAAGATTTAGATTTGTTAGGTCTAGATTGCGTAAGGTATAGTATAAATACCCCTCGACCCTACCTAGTTTTTCATCCCAAGAAATCCGAAACAATATAAAGTAGTAGTATTCTACAAAGTGTCTTTTATTTTCTTCTCAATTGGTCTTAATAAAGAGTGCGACTGTTTCCCACATAGAGTTGTGTTCAATAATCTGGTATCAGAGCGAGGTTAGTATAGGTTGTCTGATCTCTTGGAATTCTTAGCATACTTTGTGGCTGCAGCAACTTTGTCCGATCATCGACATCAGAAACGATTTCTTGAGATTATTAGTGAGAGAGTTTGATAAGATAAGGAACCACTACAAGGGGAGTAAGATTCGGATTACCTTGTTGATCGAATATCTCAAGTTAAGAACACTTTGTTTGAGATTCGAATCACTCCAGAAGCAAGATCGATCATGTCTAGCTTCAATGATTCTTGTTGATCAAATATCTCAAGACAAGAACACTTGATTGAGATTCGAATCACTTCACAAGCAAGATTGATCATGTCAAGCTTGAATGATTCTACATGCAATCTAAACTACATAGAATTGCAAAGAAACTTAGCCATCGGCTAAAGAAAAGCACAAATGCTTCTTTACTATATTTTCCAAGTCTCCCTCACAAATACAACAAACATGGCTTTATATAGCCTCAAAATGAAACTATTAAAGGCATTCCAAAAGTTGTAACATTCACACTTTATGGCCATAATTAGCCATTATGTAAATGTAACCGAAATTAAATAAAAAGTCTTAAAATACAATAACTCTAAATTACTCTAAATTATAACCCACCCAAAATTTACAACAATCAAACTTTATTCTTCTTCAATAAAGCATGAATTGAAACATCTTTTGATCATTTTGATAACCTTTTCTCCACATCTTCATTGAAGCATATTGTATGATTGATGTCTCTTGGTTCATATCATTCTCCACTTCTTCAAGAGGATTCGTCCTCGAATCTATTTGTGAAACTTTGCTGCAAAAAATAAGTTATGGAAATACAAAGAACCTCACAACACTCTCTCACGTGTATACACTCAAGGAATTTTAGGCTACTCTGTTTGCACTCATTTACACAAATGAAGCTCTCATTCTCACCTCTCAAAATTTTAAATAGAGCAAAGATTGAATTTTGAACTTTGGGTCGATTAAAAACTAAAAAGATGAAAATAAATAAAAATTAAATTGAGAAGAAACGCAAAGGAAACATATATCCGATCTTGAGCCTGAAGCTCTGATACCAAATGATAAGATATAGAATCACTACAAGGGGAGTAAGATTCGGATTACCTTGTTGATCGAATATCTCAAGTTAAGAACACTTTGTTTGAGATTCGAATCACTCCAGAAGCAAGATCGATCATGTCTAGCTTCAATGATTCTTGTTGATCAAATATCTCAAGACAAGAACACTTGATTGAGATTCGAATCACTTCACAAGCAAGATTGATCATGTCAAGCTTGAATGATTCTACATGCAATCTAAACTAAATAGAATTGCAAAGAAACTTAGCCATCGGCTAAAGAAAAGCACAAATGCTTCTTTACTATATTTTCCAAGTCTCCCTCACAAATACAACAAACATGGCTTTATATAGCCTCAAAATGAAACTATTAAAGGCATTCCAAAAGTTGTAACATTCACACTTTATGGCCATAATTAGCCATTATGTAAATGTAACCGAAATTAAATAAAAAGTCTTAAAATACAATAACTCTAAATTACTCTAAATTATAACCCACCCAAAATTTACAACAATCAAACTTTATTCTTCTTCAATGTAGCATGAATTGAAACATCTTTTGATTATTTTGATAACTTTTTCTCCACATCTTCATTGAAGCATATTGTATGATTGATGTCTCTTGGTTCATATCAGAGTTTCTTTGTGTCGTGAGTAGTCTGTGACTCTACAAGCCTTGTGTCGAAAAAGCTTGTTTGGTATTACTGAGGTATTGTCAACACGATGGGTGACTTCCAAATCGTAGGAGGAATCAAAAAACTCAACAACAACTACTACAATACGTGGGTAACATGCATGATGTCCTATTTACAAGGACAGGATCTTTGGGAGATCATTGGCGGAAGTGAAACTATGCCGGCAGTAGAGGATTCCAACGATGCCTTGCGCAAATAGAGAATCAAAGCTGGCAAAGCAATGTTTGCCTTGAAGACCACAATCGAAGAAGAGATGTTAGAACATATTTGGGATGACAAGACACCCATGGAAGCATGAGACACGTTCGTGATGTTGTTCTCCAAGAAGAACGATACGTGGCTACAACTTCTAGAGAACGAGCTATTGTCAATTTCACAACATGACATGACGATTGCTCAGTACTTCCACAAAGTCGAGACGATCTGCCGAAAGATTACTAAACTAGAATCCAAGTCTACAATTGGAGAAGATCGAATGAAGTGGATCATTATCCACAAATTGCGACCATAATATATAAGCTTCATTATTGTTGTACAAGGATGGCCCACTCAACCATCACTTGTAGAGTTTGAAAAATTGTTAGCCAGCCAAGAAGCCATGGCAAAACAAATGGGAGACATCACATTAAAGGGTGAAGAAGAAGCATTCTACACGAGTGAAAGTCGGGGCAACGATAAGCCATCTTCCAAACGTGGATACAAAATCGGTGACAAAAGAAGGAGTCATCAAGGAACTGCACAACCTGAGAGAGCTCAGAAGAATGACAACACGAGTTCTCAAGGAAAGAGATTTGAAGCTAATTGCTATAATTGCAGGAAGAAGGGCCACATGTCTAGAGATTGTTGGTCCAAGAAAAATCCGTCGAAAGCAATGTGGCATCCTCCAACATGGAGATGGAGGAGAAATGGGATGCAGAGGTACTATATGTCATAGAAGAAGACGAGCTAGCACTCATGGCGACGATGGGAGACCATATAAATTATGAGAATGACTGGATCGTTGATTCAGGATGCTCAAACCATATAACTGGCGATCAGAGTAAATTGCAAGACAAGAAAGAGTACAAAGGAAGCCATATGATACGCAGAGCAAATTACGACAATCATGTTTGGCAAAAAATCTAATACAGTGTCACTGTATAATGTTTATCATGTACCGGATATAAAGAAGAGCTTGTTGTCAGTGCCACAACTAACAACATGAGGAAACTACGTATCATGTACCGGATATAAAGAAGAGCTTGTTGTCAGTGCCACAACTAACAACATGAGGAAACTACGTCTTGTGTACCGGATATAAAGAAGAGCTTGTTGTCAGTGCCACAACTAACAACATGAGGAAACTACGTCTTGATTGGGCAAAAAGATGTAAAAGTCTATCAAGTTGTTAAGATAATAGGAAAGCTGACAACAAAAGAACGAAGAGTGGAGTCTGTTTACGTCCTATTTGCAGAGTCTGCCTATATGGACAAGACCCAAAAGAATGAGACGACAGATCTATGGCATGCAAGATTGGACATGTTAGCTACCATAAGTTGAAGCTAATTATGCAGAAATCCATGCTCAAAGGTCTACCACAACATCGAAGAAATTTTACAACAGATGAAAGTCCTACCAGATTCAAACATCGAAGAAATTCTACAACACATGATGGAGGAGCAAAATACGCAAATTAAATAAAAGGTTGATGCGCCTGAAGATCCAAGTGACATTGGTATTGGAAAGCAAGAGGTGACTCAATCAAGCGAATCTGATAAAAATGAAACGACACGTCAGTAACTTAGGCGATCAAATAGTGCCAAGACGTAGAAGTTGATCGCATAGATGAAGGATTGTTTCTCTGCCAACAAAAGTATAAAAGAGATATGCTTCACAAGTTCAACATGTTAGAGTGCAAGCATCGACGGAGACAAATGCCAAGATTTGTGAACATGAAGAAAAAAAGTTGAATGATGAAACGACATACCGACAACTAGTAGGTAGTCTTATCTACCTAACTTTAACTCGGCCTGATATTTCTTATGCAGGTCGGGTTCTGAGTCGGTACATCCAAAGTCCAAAGAAGCCCCATTTGGATGCAACTCGACGGATTTTCAGATATGTCAAAGGTACAATCGACTATGGTCTTTTGTACAAAAGAAGCAAAGACTGCAAACTAGTTGGATACTATGATGCTAACAATGCAGGAGACCACGAAGCTCGGGGATCAACCACTGGGTATGTGTTCAAGTTTTGTTCGGGAACAATTTCTTGGTGTAGCAAGAGACAACCAACAGTATCATTATCAACTACACAAGCAGAGTATAGAGCAGCAGCTCAGGAAAGTACACGACTGAAACTATTGATGGAAGATTCGCACCAGAAAATTGACTATCCAATATCACTTCATTGCGACAACTATTAAACAGGTCTACAAACCTCCTTTAATATTTAATTCAAGTCAAATACTTAAGCTACGGAGAATTAATGAGCCTAAAGACATCACTCAAACCTATGTGGAGCATAGAAAAGTCTTTAAATGTAATAGCAAAAAGAAAAAAAAGTTAAGTTAAAAAAAAAAGAAAAGAATAATAATAAATAAATAAAATCCATCCTTCCCCACTTCTCTAAATAGACCTCTCATCCCTTTCCCAATTATCTCCCCCTCAACCCACCTATAATTCTAGACTATCAAGTTGTGAAAAAATAAATAAATAAATAAAAACTAAAATAGTCTCCACCCATGGACTCAAATGGACGTTAAGAGAGATTCGGTCATATTATTAAGGTATATGTTAAATTTTTTTTCCCCTTTTATTGTAATTTAATTTTTAGAAAATCACATTAAATTATAAGTTAAATCTTCCCTAGTTGCTGCAATTGTTTAGGTTTGGGTTAGAAATTAGATGTCAATACATTTATACGAATTTTAGTAAATCATATTAATTAGTAATGTCACGTCAGTAATTATCAGTAACTTCAAATGATAATTCCATATAAGTGGACAAATGAATAAATTAAAAATCTGTCAAATATTTGTGAACACACTAAAAAAGGAAAGATTTTAAAACTGTTAATCGAATTAAAAATAAAATAAAATGAAAGATTTGATGGTAAGAATCCCACCCCACAGAAACAGGAGGGAGAGATAAGGAAAAATATAAAAACAAAAAAACAAAAAAGAACGGAACAAAAAGCACCAGAAGAGGGAGAGGAAGAAAAAAAAGAAACGAATATCTCAGAAGTACTAGATTGTTATACTAGTAAATAAACATATATTCTTATTTCTAAAGTAATTTTCAAATATATTATGAAACTATAGTATCAAATAAATTGTATGTCACCCGGAATTGTATTGTTAGACATATTATATTTCAAGAAATATTAAATCTAAATGGAAAGATTAAGAATTTGTTAAATACTTAATAAAATTTAGGAGTTAGAATTACGGAAGAAATTCGGTGAATATCTTTAATAAGGTGAAGCACCTTGGCATAAGTGCGAACGAATTCGAGGAGCAAAAGCAAGCTAATTTGTAGTTAGATAGAACTTAGGCTAAGGCCATCCGAGTAAGTGGTCTTACTATTGGCATGGTTATATTTGATGTTGACACGTGCCTCGTAGTTCTGCACGTGTCATATATATCAATATGTGTGAATTGTTTATAGATCAACATTCTTATAATATGATATGTATATGTTATAATATGTGAATTGTACAATAACACTTACAATACGAGGTGTTCAATGATATGTTTGAGATAGGATACGAGAAGGATGCACTAAACGTAATGTAACGATAGGAGTAAGATATGTTCATGGAACGTTAAGGTTAGGGTATGTCTCGAAGTGCTATGGATATGAGAGATTGACAAAAACGATATGGTCACGATCGATTGATAAAGAATAAGATAGGGTTATGGGTAGAAAGGGATACAATTATGATAGAATGATAGAAGATAGCATTCGATATGACTAAGGTACGTTCATGTAATGATATGACTGTGACATGTATACGAACGTTAAGGCCATGATAAGTTAGGAAACGATATGACCACTAAAAGTTTACAATATGGTATAATTATGATACGACATGTGAATGACGGATATATGTATATGTTCTCATATGATATGAAAATGACATGAAATATGCCATGGTATGAGATATGTGATAAATTCACATGTTTACGATATGATATATTGTGATGCGATATGTATATGATGAAATGTTATGTTAACAGCATGGAACGTTATGTTATGTCTCCTAAATTGTGTGTATACAGCATGATATGAATGTCATGAAATCACGATAAATGGCATGAAATATAACCCGGTTTGAATTATGTATGATATGAGAAATGATATGATATGAACGAAAAACTATGGCGAGGTTATATTTAATAATGTTGAAAACGAAAAAATATTGGGACCACATGCATTATGTGTGCTCATGCATTTGGGGATACCCCTATTCCATCACGATGGTACGACGCGTACACCACGAGGCAGGTGAAGTATCATCATGTTTTACATAATGCTGCCGTGACGGTTACTAATTCTAATAGGCGTCCAGCTTAATTCTTCCACAGTCCCTTAAATTTTACTTAACTTAGGGTTCATATAGATTTTTATCCATTCCTACCAGTAAAACTTGAGAAAAGTCTAGATTTGTTTGAAAAATTTCTATACATTCCTCATCGTGAATCTCCCACTTCGCTCAATCTCAAGTCACGGTTTCATAATTGAATGTCATATTTTGGATACCCAATATCACAATCCATGTCGTACATTGTGACACCTTTAAATCACCTCGAAACTTTCACATCTACCGTTGTCCTGGAACGTTCCTTTAAGTCTCACAATGATAAGAAACATTAAAAGTGGAAAAGAAAATTTAAACATGTGAAATAAAAGTAATGTAAAATAATGCCTAAAAAATGTTTACTTTCCCACTACGAGTCATCTCCATGTAGAAAAAAAGAAAACCCTTCGAGGTTGCCGAGAAAAGGGGTAAATCTAAGTGTGACTGCCAGAGTTCATAGGACGCCATGGAGGTCGAGCTTTGACATATTCGTTGTCACTCTTTTGATGAGTTCAAACATGAAGCCTCCATTATTTCTTCTCCTTTTCTTTTTTTCACCCTACAAATTTGAATCTCTCTTGGGTGTATGATTTATGCAACTTTTGAAGCATAGTTGGTTGGATGTGTATAATTTTAAATGAATATTTGAAGGTATATATTTTATTGGGGATTGAAATTAAAATTAAGAATTAAAAATTACGGTCCAATTTTGTTTTATTTATCTATATTAAGTTAATGATGGATTATTTTAAAAAATAAAAGCTAACAATTAGCCTAAGCAATTTATATAGATTTTGAATAACAGGCTACTAAATTTAAATTTTATGAACTAATCTTTTCATTTTAGATTCAGTGTATATTGAATTAAAATGTCATTTTAAAAACTATCTCACAAGTCAAAAATATTTTACAACATTTTATTATTCTTCTTCTTCTTTTAAAGCGAAGTATGGCCCCTTAGCTTAATTTTCAACTCCTTATTGTATGTTCATTAAATAATTTCCTAAAAGAGATAAATCATTCTGATATTTATTTTTTCTGGTCTAATTCAAGAGATTTCTAACGAAATTGTTGAAATTTTGAATTAATGGTTTGTTTTGATTCTCTTTCCTATTAACCATGTGTATTTTTCTTCTAGTTGAATGTGCATAAAAAATTGATAAATATCCTTAAAAGAACTATTTACATCTCTACCTTAAATCTACTTGATAATGCTAGTTAAGGAGAAAGTATAGAAAATGCAACCGTTCTAGATGTGTTTAACACAACTTTGTTTTTCCATC
Organism: Cucurbita moschata; assembly: GCF_002738365.1. Taxonomy (NCBI): domain Eukaryota; kingdom Viridiplantae; phylum Streptophyta; class Magnoliopsida; order Cucurbitales; family Cucurbitaceae; genus Cucurbita; species Cucurbita moschata. Next base: position 83,729 of record NW_019268597.1, on the reverse strand, counting down.
TCCACCAAAAATAGCAAATGAAAAAGAATTGATATTTATCATTCATCGCAATTCATTTTTTTTGGGTGGATATTAACCTTAAATCAGCTTCCCAAACAGCTTTAACAACTTGTTCAACACAAGTTTTTTTTTATTTTTTTTTTGCTATATAATGAACAAAAATCAAAATTATTAAGCATCAACAAAAGAGTTTTGTGTATCTAAAACAAAATGAAGACTCTAACCAGCTTTGGTTTTATCTTATTCTTGGCTTTGGAATCAAGCATTCTTATTAACACATGTTTTGCCGGATTCAATAGACAAGTTGGAGGGGAAAAAGGGCAACAACCAGCAAGCAGATGGCAAGTGACTATTTACAATTATCAAACAAACTCAGTTTTAAATGCTCATTGCAAGTCAAAAGACGACGATTTGAGCGAACGCGTTTTGGCCAAGCAAGCTCAATTCAACTGGAGCTTCAGAATGAACTTTTCGCGTACGACTTTGTTTTGGTGCAATTTTAATAGTTCTAATGGACATGCTTCATTTGAGGTATTTTGGCCAGAAAACTCGTTTTGGCTTTCTGAAAGATGCGACTTTAAAAACTGCATTTGGGCAGCTTTTGATGATGGGTTTTACTTAAAAAATATTCCTTCGGGGAAGTTTGAATGGATACACCCTTGGGAAAAATGAAGTAAAGTTTCCTTTGCTCATTTTGATCCCACAAAACCTACTCTTTTTTTTTTTCTTTTATGTTTAATTGCTTTCACATGTAATAATTCTACATAGAGTTGTGGGGTTTCCTTGTAGACTTAGGATGTTGTATATTTAAGTCTAATAAAAGTGGGAGTTATGGTTTGGGATTTTATAGTTATTTTGATGTTGATAATTTGGTTAGGTTTCAAGTTTCTAGTTGTAACCACCCATGTTCAAGCTTGGAAATATGGATTTGGCATTTATTGGCCCTAATACTCCTCTTACAATATTGTCACGTTATTTACTCCTTGCTTCTAAGAATGAAAACTGTCACCACAGACCGACATAAGTACTTCCGACATGTCTTTTCCTCCCTCACATGTTTGCTCCAAGAAAAGCACATTTAACCGACATAAGTACTTCCGACATGTCTTTTCCTCCCTCACATGTTTGCTCCAAGAAAAGCACATTTAATCTCGATAAGTACTTCCGACATGTCTTTTCCTCCCTCACATGTTTGCTCCAAGAAAAGCACATTTAATCTCGGAGTTCTTATGATTAAGCCACCAAAAAAGCAAGTGCATCTTGTTGATATAGGTGGTAAGTTTCAATTCTTTTTAAGCATTTCTTAGTCATCTATACTCTATATCACTTTCATTCGGATAGAATCCATGTTTATTCATGTACTCTCTTTTACTCGGGTATCACTCTACTCAAAATCCTTTAAGGATTAAGAAATATTTGAGGTTTTAAACTTGAAAGGGTATCAATTTAAGACGAAAAGAAAATATGTATAATAATTGAAAATGGTAATGTTAAGATCATAAAAAGGATATATCGAAAGAACTCGAGTCAATTAATCGATTTACAAGGAGAGATTAAATATTTTTTGGTCTAATCTTATATAAACTGATTGTATATGATACCCCCATCACTTGTCTTCACATGAACGATATGGATCAAATCATTTGTAACAATTACAAAGTGGGCCTATCAATACTATTATCTTAGTACTTGAAGTACTTATCACTCCATAAAATTCGTAAATTTTACTAACCTTCATATATCATCTAGCAATTCTTTGTACTAAGTTTATTTCATATTTGAGTTTTCAACCATATGGAGACTTTTAACGAAATAGTGCATGTATGACAATGAAAATGAATATACATGTTTCCATTTTATTTAAAAATTTCGAGCACCAAAATAGAAGAAATTTGAGAAGGAGAGGATACCATTGTAGTTACCAGAAGTATATGGTTGGCCTTAGAAAGAGAAAAAAGCATAGCCTAAGTTTTGGACAGTTGGGTGTGATGCTTTACTAAATAAAGTCTAACCTAAGAAACAAACACCCTTGATATCCTTTTGGTTTTTTTAGTTTTTCTTTTAATAGCCTTTTACGTAAGAATCTATCTTTAATAGTTGAACATGTAGGTTTGTTGGAGTGCAATGATTATATATATATATGGTTGGAAAGGATCCAAATGAAACACAAACAAATCCTAAATCTGTACAAAATAAAGGCTATAAATAATCTCTATATGATTTTGTTGTTTACTTTTGCATCAACTTCTAATGTTTTCACTTTTTTTGCGAGCCAATATCCAGAATCGCATTGAAAAGTGACGATTCTTAATTATCAAGACGTACGTTTACTGACTTAATGCAAATAAGAAAATGATGACTTAGGTAAATAAGGGTGTTCGCACCATGACAAGTTATTCAACCAGATCATATTATTTTATGTATATAGATCAAGCTGAGGATTGTTCAAACTCGAATTTTAGGAATCTTCATCACTCGATTCTTGTCTTGAAACATTATAACTAGCTAGAAGCTGTTTGGTACGAGTAGAATGTCGGAGTGGAACTGATGTATCAGGTGGGATAAGGTTAGAACTAGTGGGTGAATCTGGAGAAGGAACAGAAGGCGGAGGAGACGACGAAGTAGTAGGTGAAGGAATAGAAGGTAGGGGAGGACTAGAATGGATGTTTCAGTAGGATGAATCTTGGAATGGTAAACGGGAGTTAAAGGAGCTAATGTCAAAGTTTGTGAAGCTGATGAAAAAGGAAAATCATCGTCACAAAATTTAACAGCACGACTGATAAAAAAAAAAATTAATTTGCATGTCATACAACTTGTAACCTTTGTGACCACAAGGATATCCTACGAAAACACAAAGAATTGCCCGAGGTTCAAATTTTTGCTTAGGGTGTACTACAGTTGCATAAACCTTACAACCAAAAACTTTAAGATGGTGAAATGTAGGTGGTCGTTTGTAGAGTGCTTCAAAGGGTGTCTTGCTAGATAACAATGATGAAGGTGTTCTATTTATAAGATAAACAACAGTCAAAATGCACTCTTACCAAAAATTAAGTGGAACCTGTGACTGAAAGAGAAGGGACCTACCTACATTTAGCATACTACGATGGTTGCATTCTACGACTCCATTTTTTTTTTTTTTTTGGAATATAGGCACAATTGCGCAGAAAGTCAATGTCACAAGAAGTAAAAAATGGTTGCAAAGATAAGAACTCAGTCCCATTGTCTGATCTATCTATCTTGATAGTAGTATGAAATTGAGCTTGAATGAATTTAACAAAGTTCATTAACAAATGATGTACTTCTGATTTATGTTGCATAAGAAAAACCCAAGTACATCGAGTAAAATCATCATCAATAGTGAGAAAAAACGCAAACCATAATGGGTTAGAAATTTATGTGGTCCCCAAACATCACAATGTAACATATCAAAGGCAGAATGAGTTGTTATCGTGCTTTTTGGGAAAGACAGTCTAGTTTGTTTTGTTAATGGGCAAATACTATAGTTATGAGAAAAAATAGCATTATTAAGATGCAATTGCTCAGCTAGAAATTTAAAACAAGAAAAAGAAGGATGACCTAGGCGTAAATGCCACAAATTAGATGACTGAGAAATAGACATTGGACATGTTAGCTACCATAAGTTGAAGCTAATTATGCAGAAATCCATGCTCAAAGGTCTACCACAACATCGATGAAATTCTACAACAGATGAAAGTCCTACCAGATTCAAACATCGAAGAAATTCTACAACAGATGATGGGGGAGCAAAATACGCAAATTAAATAAAAGGTTGATGTGCCTGAAGATCCAAGTGACATTGGTATTGGAAAGCAAGAGGTGACTCAATCAAGCGAATCTGATAAAAATGAAACGACACGTCAGCAACTTAGGCGATCAAATAGAATCCGAAGGCCAAATCCTAAGTATGCAAATGCAGCTATTGTAGAAGACAGAGTTTACGAACTAGAGACATATGAAGATGCATCACAAAACTCGGTTTGGCAGAAAGCGATGGAGGAAGAAATTATAGCCCTAGAGCATAATCAAACTTGGAAACTAGTGCCAAGACGTAGAAGTTGATCGCACAGAAGTTGATCGCATAGATGAAGGATTGTTTCTCTGCCAACAAAAGTATACAAGAGATATGCTTCAGAAGTTCAACATGTTAGAGTGCAAGCATCGACGGAGACAAATGCCAAGATTTGTGAACATGAAGAAAAAAAGTTGAATGATGAAACGACATACCGACAACTAGTAGGTAGTCTTATCTACCAAACTTTAACTCAGCCTGATATTTCTTATGCAGGTCGGGTTTTGAGTCAGTACATCCAAAGTCCAAAGAAGCCCCATTTGGATGCAACTCGACGGATTTTCAGATATGTCAAAGGTACAATCGACTATGGTCTTTTGTACAAAAGAAGCAAAGACTGCAAACTAGTTGGATACTATGATCTGACAATGCAGGAGACCACGAAGCTCGGGGATCAACCATTGGGTATGTGTTCAAGTTTGTTCGGGAACAATTTCTTGGTGTAGCAAGAGACAACCAACAGTATCATTATCAACTATACAAGCAGAGTATAGAGCAGCAGCTCGAGCAACTCAGGAAAGTACACAACTGAAACTCTTGATGGAAGATTTGCACTAGAAAATTGACTATCCAATATCACTTCATTGCGACAACTATTAAACAGGTCTACAAACCTCCTTTAATATTTAATTCAAGTCAAATACTTAAGCTACGGAGAATTAATGAGCCTAAAGACATCCCTCAAACCTATATGTGGAGCATAGAAAAGTCTTTAAATGTAATAGCACAAAGAAAAAAAAGTTAAGTTAAAGAAAAAAAGAAAAGAATAATAATAAATAAATAAAAACCATCCTTCCCCACTTCTCTCAACAGACCTCTAGTCCCTTTTCCAATTATCTCCCCCTCAACCTACCTATTATTCTAGACTATCAAGTTGTGAAAAAATAAATAAATAAATAAAAACTAAAATAGTCTCCACCCATCAACTCAAATGGACGTTAAGAGAGATCTGGTCATATTATTAAGGTATATGTTAAATTTTTTTTCCCTTTTATTGTAATTTCATTTTTAGAAAATCACATTAAATTATAAGTTAAATCTTCCCTAGTTGCTGCAATTGTTTAGATTTGAGTTAGAATTTAGATGTCAATACAATTATACGAATTTTAGTAAATCATATTAATTAGTAATGTCACGTCAATAATTATCAGTAACTTCAGATGGTAATTCCATATAAGTGGACAAATGAATAAATTAAAAATCGGTCAAATATTTGTGAACACACTAAAAAAGGAAAGATTTTAAAACTGTTAATCGAATGAAAACTAAAATAAAAGGAAAGATTTGAAGGAAAGAATCCCAGCCCACAAAAACAGGAGGGAGAGATAAGGGAAAATATAAAAACAAAAAAGAACGGAACGAAAAGCACCAGAAGAGAGGGAGGAAGAAAAATAAGAAACGAAGATCTCAGAAGTACTAGATTGTTATACTAGTAAATAAACATATATTCTTATTTCTAAAGTAATTTTCAAATATATTATGAAACTATAGTATCAAATAAATTGTATGTCACCCGGAATTGTATTGTTGGAAAGATTAAGAATTTGTTAAATACTTAATAAAATTTAGGAGTTAGAATTACGGACGAAGTTCGGTGAATATCTTTAATAAGGTGAAGCACCTTGGCATAAGTGAGAACGAATTCGAGAAGCAAAAGCAAGCTAATTTGTAGTTAGATAGAACTTAGGCTAAGGCCATCTGAGTAAGTGGTCTTACTATTGGCATGGTTATATTTGATGTTGACACGTGCCTCGTAGTTCTACACGTGTCATATATATCAATATGACTGAATGGTTTATAGATCAACATTCTTATAATATGATATGTATATGTTATAATATGTGAATTGTACAATAACACTTACAATACGAGGTGTTCAATGATATGTTTGAGATAGGATACGAGAAGAATGCACTAAACGTAATGTAACGATAGGAGTAAGATATGTTCATGGAACGTTAAGGTTAGGGTATGTATCAAAGTGCAATAGATATGAGAGATTGAAAAAAACGATATGGTCACGATCGATTGATAAAGAATAAGATAGGGTTATGGGTAGAAAGGGATACAATTATGATAGAATGATAGAAGATAGCATTCGATATGACTAAGGTACGTTCATGTAATGATATGACTGTGACATGTATACAAACGTTAAGGCCATGATAAGTTAGGAAACGATATGACCACTAAAAGTTTACAATATGGTATAATTATGATACGACATGTGAATGACGGATATATGTATATGTTCTCATATGATATGAAAATGACATGAAATATGCCATGGTATGAGATATGTGATAAATTGACATGTTTACGATATGATATATTGTGATGCGATATGTATATGATGAAATGTTATGTTAACAGCATGGAACGTTATGTTATGTCTCCTAAATTGTGTGTATACAGCATGATATGAATGTCATGAAATCACGATAAATGGCATAAAATATAATCCGGTTAGAATTATGAATGATATGAGAAATGATATGATATGAACGAAAAACTATGGCGAGGTTATATTTAATAATGTTGAAAACGAAAAAATATTGGGACCTCATGCATTATGTGTGCTCATGCATTTGGGGATACCCCTATTCCATCACGATGGTACGACGCGTACACCACGAGGCAGGTGAAGTATCATCATGTTTTATATAATGCTGCCGTGACGGTTACTAATTCTAATAGACGTCCGGCTTAATTCTTCCACAGTCCCTTAAATTTTACTTAACTTAGGGTTCATATAGATTTTTAACCATTCCTACCAGTAAAACTTGAGAAAAGTCTAGATTTGTTTGAAAAATTTCTATACATTCCTCATCGTGAATCTCCCACTTCGCTCAATCTCAAGTCACGGTTTCATAATTGTATGTCATATTTTGGATACCTCATATCACAATCCATGTCGTAAATTGTGACACCTTTAAATCACCTCGAAACTTTCACATCTACCGTTGTCCTGAAACGTTCCTTTAAGTCTCACAATGATAAGAAACATTAAAAGTGGAAAAAAAAATTTAAACATGTGAAATAAAAGTAATGTAAAATAATGCCACAAAAATGTTTACTTTCCAACTACGAGTCATCTCCATGTAGAAAAAAAGAAAATCCTTCGAGGTTGCCGGGAAAAGGGGTAAATCTAAGTGTGACTGCTAGAGTTCATAGGACGCCATGGAGGTCGAGCTTTGACATATTCGTTGTCACTCTTTTGAAGAGTTCAAACATGAAGTCTCCATTATTTCTTATCCTTTTCTTTTTTTCACCCTACAAATTTGAATCTCTTGGGTGTATGATTTATGCAACTTTTGAAGCATAGATGGTTGGATGTGTATAATTTTAAATGAATATTTGAAGGTATATATTTTATTGGGGATTGAAATTAAAATTAAGAATTAAAAATTACTGTCCAATTTTGTTTTATTTATTTATATTAAGTTAATGATGGATTATTTTAAAAAATAAAAGCTAATAAATAGCCTAAGCAATTTATTTAGATTTTGAATAATAGGCTACTAAATTTAAATTTTATGAAGTAATCTTTCCATTTTAGATTCAGTGTATATTGAATTAAAATGTCATTTTAAAAACTATTTCACAAGTCACAAATATT
>NW_019268597.1:55186-74988 GCF_002738365.1 Cucurbita moschata | reverse complement strand
AATATTGTCACGTTATTTACTCCTTGCTTCTAAGAATGAAAACTGTCACCACAGACCGACATAAGTACTTCCGACATGTCTTTTCCTCCCTCACATGTTTTCTTCAAGAAAAGCACATTTAATCTCGAAGTTCTTATGATTAAGCCACCAAAAAAGTAAGTGCATCTTGTTGATATAGGTGGTAAGTTTCAATTCTTTTTAAGCATTTCTTAGTCATCTCTACTCTGGATCACTTTCATTCGGATAGAATCCATGTTTATTCATGTACTCTCTTTAACTCGGGTATCACTCTACTCAAAATCCTTTAAGGATTAAGAAATATTTGAGGTTTTAAACTTGAAAGGGTAACAATTTAAGGCGAAAAGTCTTAAATTTGAGAAAAGTCTAGATTTGTTTGAAAAATTTCTATACATTCCTCATCGTGAATCTCCCACTTCGCTCAATCTCAAGTCACGGTTTCATAATTTTATGTCATATTTTGAATACCTCATATCACAATCCATGTTTATTCATGTATTCTCTTTAACTCGGGTATCACTCTACTCAAAATCCTTTAAGGATTAAGAAATATTCGAGGTTTTAAACTTGAAAGGGTAACAATTTAAGACGAAAAGAAAATATGTATAATAATTGAAAATGGTAATGTTAAGATCATAAAAAGGATATATGGAAAGAACTCGAGTTAATTAATCGATTTACAAGGAGAGATTAAATATTTTTTGGTCTAATCTTATACAAACTAATTGTATATGATACCCCCATCACTTTTCTTCACATGAACGATATGGATCAAATCATTTGTAACAATTACAAAGTGGGCCTATCAATACTATTATCTTAGTACTTGAAGTACTTATCTCTCCATAAATTTCGTAAATTTTACTAACCTCCATATATCATTTAGCAATTCTTTGTACTAAGTTTATTTCATATTTGAGTTTTCAACCATATGGAGACTTTTAACAAAATAGTGCATGTATGGCAATGAAAATGAATATACATGTTTCCATTTTATTTAAAATTTTGAGCACCAAAATAGAAGAAATTTGAGAAGGAGAGGATCCCATTGTAGTTACCAGAAGTATATGATTGGCCTTGAGAGAGAAAAAAGAGTAGCCTAAGTTTTGGATAGTTGGGTGTGATGCTTTACTAAATAAAGTCTAACCTAAGAAACAAACACCCTTGATATCCTTTTGGTTTTTTTAGTTTTTCTTTTAATAGCCTTTTACATAAAAATCTATCTTTAATAGTTGTCCATGTAGGTTTGTTGGAGTGCAATGATTATATATATGTATGGTTGGAAAGGATCCAAATGAAACACAAACAAATCCTAAATCTGTACAAAATAAAGACTATAAATAATCTCTATATGATTTTGTTGTTTACTTTTGCATCAACTTCTAATGTTTTCATTTTTTTTGCGAGCCAATATCCAGAATCGCATTGAAAAGTGACGATTCTTAATTATCAAGGTGTACCTTTACTGACTTATTGCAAATCAGAAAATGATGACTTAGGTAAATAAGGGTGTTCGCACCATGACAAGTTATTCAACCAGATCATATTATTTTATGTATATAGATCAAGCTAAAGATTGTTCAAACTCGAATTTTTGGAATCTTCATCACTCGATTCTTGTCTTGAAACATTGCCCGTAACTTCGTATTTATAGATGAAGCTTGCATCGCCATTAATTGTTCTAGAATTGTGGTGAATTTTCTCATTTTTTTAATTTTTAACATTTCTAAAATACCGACATGTGTTTTCAACTTTAACCATTCGATCTAAAGAACCTTGAGCTTTGTTAAACATATCCAAATAGTATCTCAATCCAACGATTGAATGTGAATATATGATTGACTTTCTTCTGCTCGACGGTTCTAGAATAAAATTTGGTTCCACATTCTTTTTTAATTACTGTTTTGTAATTAAGTGGAGCTTCAAGGGTATTTTTTTGGTAATTTGTCAAATTTGGAATATTTTTTGATTATTTTCCTCAAAACATCCGTATTTTTTCTTAAAATCCTTCATCACTTGATGATGTTGGTCAGGTTTTCCTTTTCGATCATCTTGAAATTCCTTCTAGACAAGGAAAATCGAGAAAGATCCTTGGTAATTGAAAAAATGACTTTTTTGCCGTTTTCTCCTACTTTTCCCTTTCCAATCTTTGTCCAAAGGCCTTAAATTCTTAAATTACTTCTAACGGCGTAGAAATGACTTGCTAAGACTCTTGTCATTCTTGATCCTCTTAATTTCTTTCCTTGAATTCTTTGGATCTTACACGGGCGGCTTGTTCTTATTGGAGCTAATTTCCTTAATTTTTTGGGGTGGTGCATCATATCTCGTCACTTGGCTCCCCAAGTCGTATTTATCAATCACAGTACATCTACCTGTCATGAATATATGAGGTCCACTCTTTCTTAGAACATTTTCCATTCTACACTAAACATAATTATTTGATTCATAAGCATCATAAACAAAACCTTAAACCAAACGACCACCGAGAGATCTAGATCAGCTAAATAAGGTTCATTTGAAATAGTTCTTGTTTTTTTTTATTAAATGATGGAACAATTTGATAACTATTTGAAATATGGAAATGAATTTTATGTTATGGTCGTTCGGGTACTTCACCTAGTCTAATTTTCATAGTGTCTCATGACCTTGCCTAACGGGGCTTTTATTTGGTCATCATATGTAAGGACCGGGCTGAGTAATTAAAATACAACACAATAGTTAAAACACAAAACGTTTCAAAACAAATGGGTTGAAGACGACGAGTGAGGCTTGTCTATGACACCTATTCCAAAGTCGGCTCCTAACCTCGATTAAATCCTTATTACCTGAAAAAATAAAAAAAAAATCAAAATAAGGAAGGAGTACAAGACTCAGCAAGTAGCCTACTTGTAGGCTCTTAATCGTGTCCTTTATATGCTAGGATATCGCACTCTTTCTTTTCTTGTTCTTGTTTTTGTTGTAAGTACCTAAGCCCCTTAGTTCTGTTTCTGACTTGAACTTCTGTTAAGAATGAGAAATAGAATTGGGATCGAAAGCGCAATCTTCATTAATATTCACAATGTTTAAATAGGATACAAGGTACCAACTAATACCTAACAATAAGGAAAAATATAAACTAACTAAATCTTGAGAATAAAATAAAATATACTACCAATCAAATCATGAAGGAAAAAATATTCATTAAGATATATTCAACAACTAATTATTATACTATATTGTCCACATATTATATCTTAATATTCCCCCTCAAGTTGGAGAGTGTATGTCAATCACACCCAACTTGTCTTTCAAAAAATCAAATTAATGTCTTCCCAAAGTTTTAGTGAAAATATCTACAAATTGCATTTTACTCAAAACATAACATGGTTTGATGATTCCAACTTGTATTTTTTCTCAAACTATATGATAATCTATTTCAACGTGTTTCGTACGTTGGTGAAAAACTAAATACATTAAATACACTACGTCAGGCCTAGTAACGGATAAATATATTAATCTGTCAATCAACCGTTTGTATGTACTTGGATCATTCAACTTCTCTCCTTCTGTTAAAGAAAGTTTTAGATTTTGCTCCATAGGAAATTTTTCTGGACGTGCTTCTGTAAGACCTGTGTCTTGAAGAATGTCTAGAGCATACTTCCTTTAAGACATAAAAATTTCTTTTCTAGACCTAGAAAATTCAATGCCTAGGAAATATTTCAAATTCTCTAAATCTTTGATAAGACATTTCTCGAGTAAACTAGTTTGGAGATGTTGAATCTCTTTTTATTTTGTATATAAAGAGTAATCTGCTACTGAATGTAGCCTGCATATTTTATAGTGGTAGAGAATATGGAGAAACAATTGCGAGAAGTCTGTTTTAAACCATAGAGAGATTTATGGAGCCGACATACTATATTCTCCCCCTGTTGGCGAATACCTGGTGGTAAAGACATGTAGACTTTCTCGTCTAGATTACCATGGAGAAAGACATTTTGAACATCCAACTAATGAGTGAACCATTTTCGAGCAACGACAATAGTTAGTAAGCAACAAAGTGTAGTAAGTTTCGCTGGAGGACAAAATGTCTCTTTGTAACCAACACCCTCATCATGAGTGTATCCCTTTGCTACCAATGGAGTTTTATAACATTCAACAGAACCCTCAGAATTGTGTTTAATCTTGTACACCCAACGATAGCCAATAGCTTTATGGCCAGGTGGTAGAGGAACGAGAGAAGTATGCTGCAATTTCATCATTCATAGTTTGCGGCCATAATGGGTCGCCAACTGCCTCATCATAGGTTTTAGGTTCTATCTTGGCTGTAATAAGAGTTAGAAAAGTACGTTGAGTAGGAGAAAAAGGAGAGAATGAAAGGTAATGATGAAGGGGATACCTGGTGATAGTGTTGGGACTTGAGTTAGAGGTTAAATGATTGGCTCCAGAAGACATCTCATAAACATTATAACAAGCTAGAAGCTGTTTGGTACGAGTAGAACGTCGGAGTGGAACTGATGTATCAGGTGGGATAAGGTTAGAACTAGTGGGTGAATCTGGAGAAGGAACAGAAGGCGGAGGAGACGACGAAGTAGTAGGTGAAGGAATAGAAGGTAGGGGAGGACTAGAATGGATGTTTCAGTAGGATGAATCTTGAAATGGTAAAACGGGAGTTAAAGGAGCTAATGTCAAAGTTTGTGAAGCTGATGAAAAAGGAAAATCATCGTCACAAAATTTAACAGCACGACTGATAAAAAAAAAAAATAATAATTTGCATGTCATACAACTTGTAACCTTTGTGACCACAAGGATATCCTACAAAAACACAAAGAATTGCTTGAGGTTCAAATTTTTGCTTAGGGTGTACTACAGTTGCATAACACTTACAACAAAAAACTTTAAGATGGTGAAATGTAGGTTGTCATTTGTAGAGTGCTTCAAAGGGTGTCTTGTTAGATAACAATGGTGATGGTGTTCTATTTATAAGATAAACAACAGTCAAAATGCACTCTTACCAAAAATTAAGTGGAACCTGTGACTGAAAGAGAAGGGACCTAGCTACATTTAGCATACTACGATGGTTGCATTCTACGACTCCATTTTTTTTTTTTGGAATATAGGCACAAGTGCGCAGAAAGTCAATGTCACAAGAAGTAAAAAATGGTTGCAAAGATAAGAACTCAGTCCCATTGTCTGATCTATCTATCTTGATAGTAGTATGAAATTGAGTTTGAATGAATTTAATAAAGTTCATTAACAAATGATGTACTTCTGATTTATGTTGCCTAAGAAAAACCCAAGTACATCGAGTAAAATCATCATCAAAAGTGAGAAAAAAACGCAAACCATAATGGGTTAGAAATTTATGTGGTCCCCAAACATCACAATGTAACATATCAAAGGCAGAATGAGTTGTTATCAAGCTTCTTGGGAAAGACAGTCTAGTTTGTTTTGCTAATGGGCAAATACTACAGTTATGAGAAAAAATAGCTTTATTAAGATGCAATTGCTCAGCTAGAAATTTAAAACAAGGAAAAGAAGGATGACCTAGGCGTAAATGCCACAAATTAGATGACTGAGATACTTGGTGAGCTGAAGATTTGGTTCGAAATGGAGAAATAGACAGAGACTCCGAAATGTTTACCCGACACAATCATCCTTAATGTAGCCAAGTCCTGCATAACACATGAATCAGGATAGAAGTTGACATAACATTTCATGTCGTTGGTAAGTTTGCTGATGGACATTAGGTTTAAATTGAATGAAGGCACACATAAAACATTATTTAATTTAAGGTGAGGATTAAAGGAAACATTGCCAGTATTGTGACACATGTGCTGTCCCTCCATTAGGCAAATTTATTGTAGATATGGTGGCAACGTTTGGTTCATTCATAATAGAAGCTTCGGATACTATATGATTCGTAGTATCCATAGCTCCCGTATCGAGAATCCATGGATTAGAACTTGTAGAGTTAATAGATATTGCAGATATTGGAAACAAACCTACAACATTAATGCTATTGTCAGAATTACTAGAAGGATGATGATTGAGTGCAGATAATGCTTGTGCTAACTGTTGTAATTGCTCAGAACAAAAATTTGGAATGGAATTAGGTGACTGTTCTTTTGTATTCAACTAAGAAACATCGGCCATATTTGCAAATGATCGATATCCATGATTGTTGCGTTGATTGACTTGTATTGCCCTTCCATAATTATTTTTCTGTCGACAACGATCTTCTTTATGTCCCCTTCTATCACAAAATTTATAGTAAAACGTAACGATTCGAAACTCATCAATTGTATGACCACTTTTATTGCAGTGTTCACATGATTCGTCTTTTGCGAATTTTGAATATGTTGTTTTCTTCCGCACTATTGATGCAATCGAGAAATTCTCAGTAGGTTTAGAAGTTACCCAATACTACATCTCTCCTTGTACGAGTAATGAATAGGCTTGTCTCACCTTAGGTGATGGAGTCATCATCAATATGTTAGATCTCACCGTTTTATAAGTCTCGTTCAGCCTCATGAGTAGTTGCATCAACTTGTCTTCTCCGCGTTGATCATGTATTTGACGTTGATTATAGGTAAATGGTGTGCGGTGTTAAAATATCATCACTATCCCAACAGAATCAAGCCTAATAATTATACGAGCCCATTGTATATTTATTTTAGTAGAGATTTTAGGAAAGATACTAGATATTTTAGGAAAGAGATCTCGATATTTTAGAAAAAAGATTTAGATTTGTTAGGTCTAGATTGCGTAGGGTATAGTATAAATACCCCTCGACCCTACCTAGTTTTTCATCCCAAGAAATCCGAAACAATATAAAGTAATAGTATTCTACGAAGTGTCTTGTATTTTCTTCTCAATTGGTCTTAATAAAGAGTGCGAGTGTTTCCCACATAGAGTTGTGTTCAATAATCTGGTATCTGAGCGAGGTTAGTATAGGTTGTCTGATCTCTTGGAATTCTTAGCATACTTTGTGGCTGCAGCAGCTTTGTCCGATCATCGACATCAGAAACGATTTCTTAAGATTATTAGTGAGAGAGTTTCTTTGTGTCGTGAGTAGTCTGTGACTCTACAAGCCTTGTGTCGAAAAAGCTTGTTTGGTATTACTGAGGTATTGTCAACATGATGGGTGACTTCCAAATCGTAGGAGGAATAAAAAAACTCAACAACAACTACTACAATACGTGGGTAACATGCATGATGTCCTATTTACAAGGACAGGATCTTTGGGAGATCATTGGCGGAAGTGAAACTATGCCGGCAGTAGAGGATTCCAACGATGCCTTGCGCAAATAGAGAATCAAAGCTGGCAAAGCAATGTTTGCCTTGAAGACCACAATCGAAGAAGAGATGTTAGAACATATTTGGGATGACAAGACACCGAAGGAAGCATGGGACACGTTCGTGATGTTGTTCTCCTAGAAGAACAATACGTGGCTACAACTTCTAGAGAACGAGCTATTGTCAATTTCACAACATGACATGACGATTGCTCAGTACTTCCATAAAGTCGAGACGATCTGCCGAGAGATTACTAAACTAGAATCGAAGTCTACAATTGGAGAAGATCGAATGAAGAGGATCATTATCCACAAATTGCGACCATAATATATAAGCTTCATTATTGTTGAAGGATGGCCCACTCAACCATCACTTGTAGAGTTTGAAAAATTGTTAGCCAGCCAAGAAGCCATGGCTAAACAAATGGGAGGCATCACATTAAAGGGTGAAGAAGAAGCACTCTACACGAGTGAAAGTCGGGGCAACGATAAGCCATCTTCCAAACGTGGATACAAAAACGGTGACAAAAGAAGGAGTCATCAAGGAACTGCACAACCTAAGAGAGCTCAGAAGAATGACAACAGGAGTTCTCAAGGAAAGAGATTTGAAGCTAATTGCTATAATTGCAGGAAGAAGGGCCACATGTCTAGAGATTGTTGGTCCAAGAAAAATCCGTCGAAAGCAATGTGGCATCCTCCAACATGGAGATGGAGGAGAAATGGGATGCAGAGGTACTATATGCCATAGAAGAAGACGAGCTAGCACTCATGGCGACGATGGGAGACCATATAAATTATGAGAATGACTGGATCGTTGATTCAGGATGCTCAAACCATATAACTGGCGATCAGAGTAAATTGCAAGACAAGAAAGAGTACAAAGGAAGCCATATGATACGCGGAGCAAATTACGACAATCATGTCTGGCAAAAAATCTAATAGAGTGTCACTGTATAATGTTTATCATGTACCGGATATAAAGAAGAGCTTGTTGTCAGTGCCACAACTAACAACATGAGGAAATTACGTCTTGTTTGGGCAAAAAGATGTAAAAGTCTATCAATTTGTTAAGATAATAGGAAAGCTGGCAACAAAATGACGAAGAGTGGAGTCTGTTTACGTCCTATTTGCAGAGTCTGCCTATATTGACAAGACCCAAAAGAATGAGACGACAGATCTATGGCATGTAAGATTGGACATGTCAGCTACCATAAGTTGAAGCTAATTATGCAGAAATCCATGCTCAAAGGTCTACCAAAACATCGAAGAAATTCTACAACAGATGAAAGTCCTACCAGATTCAAACATCGAAGAAATTCTACAACAGATGATGGGGGAGCAAAATACGCAAATTAAATAAAAGGTTGATGCGCCTGAAGATCCAAATGACATTGGTATTGGAAAGCAAGAGGTGACTCAATCAAGCGAATCTGATAAAAATGAAACGACACGTCAGCAACGTAGGCGATCAAATAGAATCCGAAGGCCAAATCCTAAGTATGCAAATGCAGCTATTACAGAAGACAAAGTTTACGAACTAGAGACATAGGAAGATGCATCACAAAACTCGATTTGGCAGAAAGCGATGGAGGAAGAAATTATAGCCCTAGAGCATAATCAAACTTGGGAACTAGTGCCAAGACGTAGAAGTTGATCGCACAGAAGTTGATCGCATAGATGAAGGATTGTTTCTCTGCCAACAAAAGTATACAAGAGATATGCTTCAGAAGTTCAACATGTTAGAGTGCAAGCATCGACGAAGACAAATGCCAAGATTTTTGAACACGAAGAAAAAAAGTTGAATGATGAAACGACATACCGACAACTAGTAGGTAGTCTTATCTACCTAACTTTAACTCGGCCTGATATTTCTTATGCAGTTGGGGTTCTGAGTCGGTGCATCCAAAGTCCAAAGAAGACCCATTTGGATGCAACTCGACGGATTTTCAGATATGTCAAAGGTACAATCCACTATGGTCTTTTGTACAAAAGAAGCAAAGACTGCAAACTAGTTGGATACTATGATGCTAACAATGCAGGAGACCACGAAGCTCGGGGATCAACCATTGGGTATGTGTTCAAGTTTTGTTCGGGAACAATTTCTTGGTGTAGCAAGAGACAACCAACAGTATCATTATCAACTACACAAGCAGAGTATAGAGCAGCAGCTCGAGCAACTCAGGAAAGTACCCCACGAAACTCTTGATGGAAGATTTGCACTAGAAAATTGACTATCCAATATCACTTCATTGTGACAACTATTAAACAGGTCTACAAACCTCCTTTAATATTTAATTCAAGTCAAATACTTAAGCTACGAAGAATTAATGAGCCTAAAGACATCCCTCAAACCTATATGTGGAGCATAGAAAAGTCGTTAAATGTAATAGCACAAAGAAAAAAAAGTTAAATTAAAGAAAAAAAGAAAAGAATAATAATAAATAAATAAAAACCATCCTTCCCCACTTCTCTCAACAGACCTCTCGTCCTTTCCCAATTATCTCCCCCTCAACCCACCTATTATTGTAGACTATCAAGTTGTGAAAAAATAAATAAATAAATAAAAACTAAAATAGTCTCCACCCATAAACTCAAATGGACGTTAAGAGAGATCTGGTCATATTATTAAGGTATATGTTATATTTTCTTTCCCTTTTATTGCAATTTCATTTTTAGAAAATCACATTAAATTATAAGTTAAATCTTCCGTAGTTGCTGCAATTGTTTAGGTTTGAGTTAGAATTTAGATGTCAATACAGTTATACAAATTTTAGTAAATCATAATAATTAGTAATGTCACGTAAGTAATTATCAGTAACTTCAAATTGTAATTCCATATAAGTGGACAAATGAATAAATTAAAAATCGGTCAAATATTTGTGAACACACTAAAAAAGGAAAGATTTTAAAACGGTTAATGAATAAATTAAAAATCGGTCAAATATTTGTGAACACACTAAAAAAGGAAAGATTTTAAAACGGTTAATCGAATGAAAACTAAAATAAAAGGAAGGATTTGAAGGTAAGAATCCCAACCCAAATAAGAGGGAGAGATAAGGGAAAATATAAAAACAAAAAAACAAAAAAGAACGTAACGAAAAGCACCAAGAGAGAGAGAGGAAGAAAAAAAGAAACTAAGATCTCAGAAGTACTAGATTGTTATACTAGTAAATAAACATATATTCTTATTTCAAAAGTAATTTTCAAATATATTATGAAACTATAGTATCAAATAAATTGTATGTCACCCAGAATTGTATTGTTAGACATTATATTCCAAGAAAAATTAAATCTAAATGGAAAGATTAAGAATTTGTTAAATACTTAATAAAATTTAGGAGTTAGAATTACGGAAGAAATTCGGTGAATATCTTTAATAAGGTGAAGCACCTTGGCATAAGTGAGAACGAATTCGAGGAGCAAAAGCAAGCTAATTTGTAGTCAGATAGAACTTAGGCTAAGGCCATCCGAGTAAGTGGTCTTACTATTGACATGGTTATATTTGATGTTGACACGTGCCTCGTAGTTCTGCACGTGTCATACATATCAATATGTGTGAATTGTTTATAGATCAACATTCTTATAATATGATATGTATATGTTATAATATGTGAATTGTACAATAACACTTACAATACGAGGTGTTCAATGATATGTTTGAGATAGGATACGAGAAGGATGCACTAAACGTAATGTAACGATAGGAGTAAGATATGTTCATGGAACGTTAAGGTTAGGGTATGTATCGAAGTGCTATGGATATGAGAGATTGACAAAAACGATATGGTCACGATCGATTGATAAAAGAATAAGATAGGGTTATGGGTAGAAAGGGATACAATTATGATAGAATGATAGAAGATAGCATTCCATATGACTAAGGTACGTTCATGTAATGATATGACTGTGACATGTATACGAACGTTAAGGCCATGATAAGTTAGGAAACGATATGACCACTAAAAGTTTACAATATGGTATAATTATGATACGACATGTGAATGACGGATATATGTATATGTTCTCATATGATATGAAAATGACATGAAATATGCCATGGTATGAGATATGTGATAAATTGACATGTTTACGATATGATATATTGTGATGCGATATGTATATGATGAAATGTTATGTTAACAGCATGGAACGTTATGTTATGTCTCCTAAATTGTGTGTATACAGCATGATATGAATGTCATGAAATCACGATAAATGGCATGAAATATAACCCGGTTAGAATTATGTATGATATGAGAAATGATATGATATGAACAAAAAACTATGGCGAGGTTATATTGAATAATGTTGAAAACGAAAAAATATTGGGACCTCATGCATTATGTGTGCTCATGCATTTGGGGATACCCCTATTCCATCACAATGGTACGACGCGTACACCACGAGGCAGGTGAAGTATCATCATGTTTTACATAATGCTGCCGTGACGGTTACTAATTCTAATAGGCGTCCGGCTTAATTCTTCCACAATCCCTTAAATTTTACTTAACTTAGGGTTCATATAGATTGTTAACCATTCCTACCAGTAAAACTTGAGAAAAGTTTAGATTTGTTTGAAAAATTTCTATACATTCCTCATCGTGAATCTCCCACTTCGCTTAATCTCAAGTCACAGTTTCATAATTGTATGTCATATTTTGGATACCTCGTATCACAATCCATGTCGTACATTGTGACATCTTTAAATCACCTCGAAACTTTCACATCTACCGTTGTCCTGAAACGTTCCTTTAAGTCTCACAATGATAAGAAACATTAAAAGTGGAAAAGAAAATTTAAACATGTGAAATAAAAGTAATGTAAAATAATGCCACAAAAATGTTTACTTTCACACTACGAGTCATCTCCATGTAGAAAAAAAGAAAACCCTTCGAGATTGCCAAGAAAAGGGGTAAATCTAGGTGTGACTGCCAGAGTTCATAGGACGCCATGGAGGTCGAGCTTTGACATATTCGTTGTCACTCTTTTGAAGAGTTCAAACATGAAGCCTCCATTATTTCTTTTCCTTTTCTTTTTTTCACCCTACAAATTTGAATCTCTCTTGGGTGTATGATTTATGCAACTTTTGAAGCATAGATGGTTGGATCTGTATAATTTTAAATGAATATTTGAAGGTATATATTATATTGGGGATTGAAATTAAAATTAAGAATTAAAAATTACGGTCCAATTTTGTTTTATTTATCTATATTAAGTTAATGATGGATTATTTTAAAAAATAGAAGCTAATAATTAGCCTGAACAATTGATTTAGATTTTGAATAACAGGCTACTAAATTTAAATTTTATGAAGTAATCTTTCCATTTTAGATTCAGTGTATAGTGAATTAAAATGTCATTTTAAAAACTATTTCACAAGTCACAAATATTCTTCTTCTTCTTTTAAAGCAAAGTATGGCCCCTTAGCTTAATTTTCAACTCCTTATTGTATGTTCATTAAATAATTTCTTAAAAGAGATAAATCATTTTGATATTTATTTTTTCTGGTCTAATTCAAGAGATTTAAAACGAAATTGTTGAAATTTTGAATTAATGGTTTGTTTTGATTCTCGTTCCTATTAACCATGTCTATTTTTCTTCTAGTTGAATGTGCATAAAAAATTGATAAATATCCTTAAAAGAACTATTTACATCTCTACCTTAAATCTACTTGATAATGCTAGTTAAGGAGAAAGTATAGAAAATGCAACAGTTCTAGATGTGTTTAACACAACTTTGTTTTTCCATCTCCACCAAAAATAGCAAATGAAAAAGTATTGATATTTATCATTCATAGCATTTCATTTTTTTGGGTGGATATTAATCTTAAATCAGCTTCCCAAACAGCTTTAATAACTTGTTCAACAAGTTTTTTTTTTTGTTGCTATATAATGAACCAAAATCAAAATTATTAAGCATCAACAAAAGAGTTTTGTGTATCTAATACAAAATGAAGACTCTAACCAGCTTGGGTTTTATCTTATTCTTGGCTTTGGAATCAAGCATTCTTATTAACACATGTTTTGCCGGATTCAATAGACAAGTTGGAGGGGAAAAAGGGCAACAACCAGCAAGCAGATGGCAAGTGACTATTTACAATTATCAAACAAACTCAGTTTTAAATGCTCATTGCAAGTCAAAAGACGACGATTTAAGCGAACGCGTTTTGGCCAAGCAAGCTCAATTCAACTGGAGCTTCAGAATGAACTTTTCGCGTACGACTCTGTTTTGGTGCAATTTTAATAGTTCTAATGGACATGCTTCATTTGAGGTATTTTGGCCAGAGAACTCGTTTTGGCTTTCTGAAAGATGCGACTTTAAAAACTGCATTTGGGCAGCTTTTGATGATGGGTTTTACTTGAAAAATATTCCTTCGGGGAAGTTTGAATTGATACACCCTTGGGAAAAATGAAGTAAAGTTTCCCTTGCTCATTTTGATCCCACAAAACCTACTCTTTTTTTCTTTTTTTTCTTTTCTGTTTAATTGCTTTCACATGTAATAATTCTACATAGAGTTGTGGGGTTTCCTTGTAGACTTAGGATGTTGTATATTTAAGTCTAATAAAAGTGGGAGTTATCGTTCGGAATTTTATAATTATTTTGATGTTGATAATTTGGTTGGGTTTCAAGTTTGTAGTTGTAACCGCCCATGTTCAAGCTTGGAAATATGGATTTGGCATTTATTGGCCCTAATACTCCCCTTACAATATTGTCACGTTATTTACTCCTTGCTTCTAAGAATGAAAATTGTCACCACAGACCGACATAAGTACTTCCGACATGTCTTTTCCTCCCTCACATGTTTGCTCCAAGAAAAGCACATTTAATCTCGAAGTTGTTATGATTAAGCCACCAAAAAAGCCAGTGCATCTTGTTGATATAGGTGGTAAGTTTCAATTCTTTTTAAGCATTTCTTAGTCATCTATACTCTGGATCACTTTCATTCGGATAGAATCCATGTTTATTCATGTACTCTCTTTAACTCGGGTATCACTCTACTCAAAATCCTTTAAGGATTAAGAAATATTTGAGGTTTTAAACTTGAAAGGGTAACAATTTAAGACGAAAAGAAAATATGTATAATAATTGAAAATGGTAATGTTAAGATCATAAAAAGGATATATGGAAAGAACTCGAGTCAATTAATCGATTTACAAGGAGAGATTAAATATTTTTTGGTCTAATCTTATACAAACTGATTGTATATGATACCCCCATCACTTGTCTTCACATGAACGATATGGATCAAATCATTTGTAACAATTACAAACTGGCCCTATCAATACTATTATCTTAGTGCTTGAAGTACTTATCTCTCCATAAAATTCGTAAATTTTACTAACCTTCATATATCATCTAGCAATTCTTTGTACTAAGTTTATTTCATATTTGAGTTTTCAACCATATGGAGACTTTTAACAAAATAGTGCATGTATGGAAAAGAAAATGAATATACATGTTTCCATTTTATTTAAAAATTTCGAGCACCAAAATAGAAGAAATTTGAGAAGGAGAGGATCCCATTGTAGTTACCAGAAGTATATGATTGGCCTTGAAATCGAAAAAAGCCTAGCCTAAGTTTTGGATAGTTGGGTGTGATGGTTTACTAAATAAAGTCTAACCTAAGAAACAAACACCCTTGATATCCTTTTGGTTTTTTTAGTTTTTCTTTTAATAGCCTTTTACATAAAAATCTATCTTTAATAGTTGAACATGTAGGTTTGTTGGAGTGCAATGATTATATATATATATATGGTTGGAAAGGATCCAAATGAAACACAAACAAATCCTAAATCTGTACAAAATAAAGGCTATAAATAATCTCTATATGATTTTGTTGTTTACTTCTGCATCAACTTCTAATGTTTTCACTTTTTTTGCGAGCCAATATCCAGAATCGCATTGTAAAGTGACGATTCTTAATTATCAAGACGTACCTTTACTGACTTAATGCAAATCAGAAAATGATGACTTAGGTAAATAAGGGTGTTCGCACCATGACAAGTTATTCAACCAGATCATATTATTTTATGTATATAGATCAAGCTGAAGATTGTTCAAACTCGAATTTTAGGAATCTTCATCACTCGATTCTTGTCTTGAAACATTGCCCGTAACTTCGTTTTTATAGATCAAGCGTGCATCGCCATTGATTGTTCTAGAATTGTGGTGAATTTTCTCATTTTTTTAATTTTTAACATTTCTAAAATTTCAGTCATAAATATCTAAAACGATGAAGGTGCTACCCACATTGGTTTCCAACTTTATCCATTCGATCTAAAGAACCTTGAGCCTTGTTAAACATATCCAAATAGTATCTCAATCCAACGATTGAATGTGAATATATGATTGACTTTCTTCTGCTGGACGGTTCTGGAATAAAATTTGGTTGCAGATTCTTTTTTAATTACAGTTTTGTAATTAAGTGGAGCTTCAAGGGTATGTTTTTGGTAATTTGTCACATTTGAAATATTTTATGATTATTTTCCTCAAAACATCCATATTTTTCTTAAAATCCTTCATCCCTTGGTGTTGTTGGTCAGGTTTTCCTTCTCGACCAACTTGAAATTCCTTCTAGACAAGGAAAATCGAGAAAGATCCTTAGTAATTGAAAAAATGACTTTTTATTGCCGTTTTCTCCTACTTTTCCCTTTCCAATCTTTGTCCAAAGGCCTTCAATTCTTAAAATTACTTCTAACGGCGTAGAAATGACTTGCTAAGACTCTTGTCATTCTTGATCCTCTTAATTTCTTTCCTTGAATTCTTTAGATCTTACACGGGCGGCTTGTTCTTATTGGAGCTAGTTTCCTTTATTTTTTGGGGTGTTACATCATGTCTCGTCACTTGGCTCCCCAAGTCGTATTTATCAATCACAGTTTTGTACATGATCCTAAGATGAATTGGTTAACTCTTTACTAGTCTCTATGTCGTACATCTACGTATCATGAATATATGAGGTCCACTCTTTCTTAGAACATTTTCCATACTACACTAAACATAATTATTTGATTCATAAGCATCATAAACAAAACCTTAAACCAAACGACCACCGACAGATCTAGATCAGCTAAATAAGGTTCATTTGAAATAGTTCTTGTTTTTTTCTATTAAATGATGGAACAATTTGATAACTATTTGAAATATGGAAATGAATTTTATGTTATGGTCGTTCGGGTACTTCACCTAGTCTAATTTTCATAGTGTCTCATGACCTTGCCTACCGGGGCTTTTATTTGGTCATCATATGTAAGGACCGGGCTGAGTAATTAAAACACAACACAATAGTCAAAACACAAAACGTTTCAAAACAAATAGGTTTAAGACGACGGGTGAGGATTGTCTATGACACCTACTCCAGAGTCGGCTCCCAACCTCGATTAAATCCTTGTACTTGAAAAAACAAAAAAAATCAAAATAAGGAAGGAGTACAAGACTCAGCAAGTAGCCTACTTGTAGGCTCTTAATCGTGTCCTTTATATGCTAGGATATCGCACTCTTTCTTTTCTTGTTCTTGTTTTTGTTGTAAGTACCTAAGCCCCTTAGTTCTGTTTCTGACTTGAACTTCTGTTAAGAATGAGAAATAGAATTGGGATCGAAAGCGCAATCTTCATTAATATTCACAATGTTTAAATAGGATACAAGGTACCAACTAATACCTAACAATAAGGGAAAATATAAACTAACTAAATCTTGAGAATAAAATAAAATATACTACCAATCAAATCATGAAGAAAAAATATTAATTAAGATATATTCAACAACTAATTATTATACTATATTGTCCACATATTATATCTTAATATTCCCCCTCAAGTTGGAGAGTGTATGTCAATCACATCCAACTTGTCTTTCAAAAAATCAAATTAATGTCTTCCCAAAGTTTTAGTGAAAATATGTACAAATTGCATTTTAGTCGAAACATGACATGGTTTGATGATTCCAACTTGTATTTTTTCTCGAACTATATGATAACCTATTTCTATGTGTTTCGTACGTTGGTGAAAAACTAAATACACTAAATACACTATGTCAGGCCTAGTAACGGATAAATATATTAATCTGTCAATCAACCGTTTGTATGTACTTGGATCATTCAACTTCTCTCCTTCTATTAAAGAAAGTTTTAGATTTTGCTCCGTAGGAAATTTTTCTGGACGTGCTTCTGTAAGACCTGTGTCTTGAAGAATGACTAGAGCATACTTCCTTTAAGACATAAAAATTTCTTTTCTAGACCTAGAAAATTCAATGCCTAGGAAATATTTCAAATTCCCTAATTCTTTGATAAGACATTTCTCGAGTAAACTAGTTTTGAGATGTTGAATGTAACGACCCTAAATTTCCACATATCTAGAGTCGCCACTAACGTCTCATGCTCATCTCTAATGCAGAATAAAAACCTAAGCATGCTCATCTTTACTAGCGGAAAAATTAAAAACTTCAAAATACGTTAAAACATTGAAAAACACTGCCGGACTTACGTGTTTCAAACATCATGCTGGAGTTCAAAAGACAAAATAAAACGATTACAAACTAATTAATATAAATGAATGAAATGCAAACGCCGTATCCTAACCAAGACTAGGAATTCTAAATATGCAACTATCCTATGCACGCGCCACAGTCTCTGATCACGATGCCACCGTCAACCGTACATGGGAGCCTTGCCTTTACCTGAAAAACAATATGGCAAACGGCCTGAGTATTTCGAAGAAATACTCAGTAAGTGACCCCACTAAAGGGGCCATGCTAATGTAAACACATGCAATCATGAATAGGGACCTATCTCTACTCATCTTAGGGGTGGCCTCCAGTCTCGGACAAATTGGATGTGTAGTACTTCCCTACACACGACTCACGTGCGAGTGTGAGTCCCCAGGGCGCTCGCACACCCCCTGGACCCTCTGGTCAAGCTAATCTGTAGCGACGTCCGGAGGTCAGCGGAACCCCATAGTGTCATGCGCCTCATGAACACCCTCATCTGTGTGCTTTCGCACCTGTGCGCATTCGCGCTCATCATAAGGTGCGCGTCCGCACTCATCATCTCTAGGGGAAGTAGCCCTATGCTTATGAACATACAAAATGCATGAGGTCCCTCTAAATCCATCGTAATGTCTCTTCTGACACAACCCTCTAGTCTCATCTCTTTGTTACTCTAGGTAACGCGTATCGTGGGTATTTATATTAATATCATTTTCATGCTCTTAGGGTTGTGTCCTACGTCGATCTAACGACATGATGCAATATGGCACTCATCATCATCTAGCATGCTCAATATGGAAAACATCATCATATTAAGGTAAAAATCATGCAATCATCATGCTCATCATAATACCACAACGTGCGTCAAACATATCAAGCGTCACTCAACAAAATATGTATATATACCGCACATATCATCAAGCATCATAAACCACGCAACATCATAACTCATAGAATTATTTAGCCTATTCTATAGTAAGGCCACTTACTTGGTTGGCCTTGGCCGAAGTACTCCCTAAATCGCTAAACGTAAGCTCCCGTTCCGTGAGAGCCGCTCCCTACGTCCTCGGGGTTTGTTTCCTATCACACCGTCCACCACTTTCCGTTAGTATTTCACAATTAATTTACCTATAATTTAATAAATGTGAAATACGGCTCTGAAACGGCCTCGGATACCTTAATCGGGGCCGAAAACAGATTCGGGAGGGTCGGAACAGTGGAAACCGGGCTGAAAACAGGTGAGCCGAGCCGAACAGCCGCTGGAGCCGCCGGAGGAGCCGCCGGAGCGTCACCGGAGGGAGCCCGAGCCGAGCCGAGGACTGCCGCGCCGCTGTGTGACACGTGGCAGCAGCAGAGAAAGCCACGTCGGGCGGTAGTGTCGGGTCGAAGCGCGGGTCGCAGTCCGGTTCGGGTCGTGGTTCGGGTCGCGGGCTGTGGAAGGCTACTGGGCCAAGGCTAAACGTTGGGCCTCGGCTTACTGGGCTGGGCCGCAGTGTTTGGTTTGCAGGCCGGCTCAATTGGACCGTGGGTCTAGTCTGGGTTGGTTCAACTGAACCGTAGCTTCTGGGCCGGTTTGAGGTTTGGGCCGCTGTAGTTGGGCTGGGCCGAAGGCAGAGGCCAAGGGGGGAAACGGGCTGGCTCTCCCGGGTTCTGGGTTCAGGTTGACCCGGATCCGTGGATCTCGTCTTCCTTACCCGACTTTGGCCGATTTTCCGGCGAGTTTTCTCTCTCCTTCCCGCGGCGTTTTCGTTGCCGATTTCGGTCCTCTTCCTTCTCTTTTCCTCTTTGTTCGTCGTCCTTCTTTCCTTTTTTGGGAGTTTTGCGGCCTAAAAGCTCCTAAAAGCCATAGATCTAAGAATCGATTAAGAAACCTAACTTTCCGACCTCGGTTACCAACGACGACGCTTACGAAATAACACCAAATGCCCCTGAGTTATTGTGCTATCGTTAGAGATCTCTCTTACGGTAGTAACAGGTTGTTTGGTGTCGGTTTAAGGGTGATTTGAGGGCTCGTCGGAGAAACTGAACACT
>NW_019268597.1:47849-55082 GCF_002738365.1 Cucurbita moschata | reverse complement strand
CGCTCTAGGATCTCGAATGGTCCAATGAATTTAGGACTTAACTTGCCCTTATGTCCGAATCTTAACACACCTTTCATAGGTGCCACCTTGAGGAATACTGGGTCCCCCACCTCAAACTCCAGGCTTTTACGCCTTACATCGGCGTAGCTTTTCTGTCTACTTTGAGCGGTACGCATCCTCGCTCAAATTTTTTGGACAGCCTCATTGGTGAGTCGAACCAACTCGGGTCCTACTAATTCTTTCTCTCCTACCTCGTCCCAACACAGTGGGGACCTACACCGTTTCCCGTACAGGGCCTCAAACGGTGCCATTCCAATAGTTGCTTGGAAACTGTTGTTATACGAGAATTCCATTAGGTGTAGTTTGGAATCCCAGCTTTCCTTAAAATCTAGTACGCAAGCGCGTAGCATGTCCTCTAGAATTTGGTTTAAACGCTCCGTTTGTCCATCTGTTTGAGGGTGTAAGGCGGTACTAAAGTCGAGGCGGGTACCCAGTGCTTTTTGAAGTCCGCGCCAAAATGCTGACGTAAAGCGTGGATCCCGATCCGACACTATAGACACTGGGACTCCATGTAGTCTTACTATTTCTTTCACGTACAGTTGTGCCCAATTGTCAACTGTATATGTAACCTTCCCAGGTAGAAAGTGTGCCGACTTGGTCAACCCATCGACAACTACCCAAATCACTGTATAGCCCTTGGGCGTTTTGGGTAAACCTACTATGAAGTCCATCGCTATGTTTTCCCACTTCCACTCTGGTATGCTTAGGGGCTGTAACAACCCCGCCGTCTTTTGTCTTGGAGCTTTCACTTGTTGACAAACTAAGCACTTGCTCACAAACCCGGCCACATCCCTCTTCATGCTCTTCCACCAAAAGTGTTGTTTTAAATCTTGGTACATCTTAGTACCTCCTGGATGCATCGCAAATGGTGAGTTGTGAGCTTCCATCAGTATTTCCTTCCTTAAATCTTCTATTGCTGGAACACATAAGCGTCCCTGATACAATAGTCCTTCATCTGATGACTTCGAGAATCCATCTACTGGACTTTCGTCTAGCTGTCCTAGGACTTTCTGTAGGTTAGGATCCTCTTGTTGGGAGACAATAATTCTCTGCCTAAGTGTAGGTTGTACAGTGAGTCGGGCCAACTGTGCTATGACTCCCTCTGTCGCTACTGCTATGTTGGCTCGCTCGAACTCTCTTTGTACCCTTACTTCCCTCGTAATGAGGGCCGACGAGTGGACCGTCTTCCTACTCAAGGCATCTGCAACCACATTTGCTTTCCCAGGGTGGTACTGGATATCTACGTCATAATCCTTCACCAATTCTAACCACCTTCTCTGCCTCATGTTTAACTCTTTCTGGGTGAAGAAGTATTTCAAACTTTTGTGGTCGGTAAAAATTTGAGTTTTCTCGCCATACAGGTAATGTCGCCAGATTTTCAGCGCGAACACTACAGCGGCCAACTCTAGGTCATGGGTAGGGTAGTTCTTTTCATATTCTTTAAGTTGACGAGATGCGTATGCGACAACCTTGCCGTGTTGCATTAACACACATCCCAGTCCTTTCATGGAGGCATCACTATAGATCACATATCCTTCTGAGCTCTCGGGTACTATGAGTACCGGGACGGTTACCAATCTCTCTTTTAGGTTCTGGAAGCTTGCCTCACAAGCATCATCCCATCTAAATGGCACCCCTTTTTTTGTTAACTTTGTTAAAGGCGAGGATATTTTAGCGAAGTCCTGTACGAACCTTCGATAATATCCCGCCAATCCTAGGAAACTCCTTATTTCCGTTACCGTAGTTGGGCGTTCCCATTTTGTGATCGCTTCGACCTTGGTGGGATCTACAGATATTCCGTCCTTTGACACCACGTGTCCTAGGAAAGAGACTTGTCGTAACCAAAATTCGCATTTGGAGAACTTGGCGTACAACTTGTGCTCTCTTAGGGTGGTTAGGACTTTTCGGAGGTGTTCCTCGTGCTCTAGGTCAGTTCTCGAGTATATGAGGATGTCGTCAATGAACACAATCACAAACATGTCTAGGCATTCTTTGAATACCCGGTTCATTAACTCCATCAATACAGCTGGGGCATTGGTGAGGCCAAATGACATCACTACAAACTCGTAGTGACCGTACCTTGTCCTAAATGCCGTTTTTGGTACGTCTTTTTCATTAATCCTAATTTGGTGGTAACCGGACCGAAGATCTATCTTAGAGAATACTGTTGCTTCTCTGAGTTGATCAAACAAGTCTTCTATTCTAGGCAGAGGATATTTGTTTTTTATGGTCCTCTTGTTTAGCTCTCTGTAATCGATGCACAGACGCATCGATCCATCTTTCTTCTTAACAAACAACACTGGCGCACCCCAGGGGGACACGCTAGGTCGAATGAATCCTTTATCTAGTAAGTCTTGCAGTTGCGCCTTGAGTTCTTTCAACTCAGCTGGTGCCATGCGATAGGGTGCTTTGGAAATAGGCCCAGTTCCCGGCTCGAGTTCGATGACGAAGTCGACCGCTCAGGAAGGGGGTATCCCAGGTAAGTCATCCGGAAATACATCCGGAAACTCGTTTACTATTGGCACGTTTACTAGGGTCTCTTCCTTTCCTCTCACGTCTACAGCACATGCTAATATAGCCCATCCACCTTTTTGGACTAACTTCTTTGCTTTCATCATCGAGACTACCTTGGGGGTAATCCCGGTATTTGTGCCTTTAAATTTAAAGGTAGGTCCTATCGGTGGTGAAAATTTTACTTCCTTTTGGTGACAGTCTATACTAGCTCGATTTTCAGCTAACCAATCCATGCCTAGTATGACGTCGAAATCTGTCATGTTTACCACCATCAAGTCAACGCTTAAAGTTTGGTTCCCTATGATTACTTGGCCATCCTTTACTCTATCCCTAGATACTAAGTCTACCCCCGCAGGGGTGCTTACAGACATTTCATGCAATAAGGGTTCTAATTCGAACCCTGCTTGTACAACAAAAGGCATGGAAATAAAGGAATGCGTGGAACCAGAATCAAATAAGGTAAAAGCAAAATGACCTAAAATGGATAGTGTACCTGTCACCACGACGTCGGACCTCCCAGTGTCCTTGCTGGTTGACGCGTATGCCCTAGCTTGAGCTCGCGGTGGTGCTAGTTGATCCGTTTGCTCTACTACTCTGAGCGGGTTTGCTTGTGCTGCAGCATTTCCGGCCGTGCAGTTCACGGCGATGTGCCCCTCTTGACCACATCTATAACACGCTCGGCTGCCAGCCATGCACCTCCCACCGTGTAGTCTTCCACAGATAGTGCACCCTTCCTCTCTCCTCCCTCTGGCCCCATCTTGATTCCTAGGGTTCCTGTCAGTATGTCGGGGAGGGCGTCGCTCATCCCATCTAGAAGCGGGTCTGTTATTGGAACGGTGCCTACGTGCTGGTGGTGGACGGTCAGAGCCTCCTGATTCATGAGGACGCTTCTGCCTAATTATAACTGGCTCTTCACGTTGTTTCTCATCCTTTGGTTTCTCTAAAGCCTTGGCAGTTCTCAAGGCTTCCTCATAGGTCTTTGGGTTGAACGCCTCCAACATGCGGCGGATTCTTGGTTCCAAACCCAATACAAAATTTCTCTGTCATCTTTTCCTCAGTGTCCACCATGGACGGTGCAAATCTCTTGAGTTTATTAAACTCTCTGTCGTACTTCTCCACTGTGAGTCCTCCCTGTACCAGGTGGGCGAACTCCTGCTGCCTTTTAAGTCGCTCTGACTTAGGATAATATTCTTTAAGGAAGGCCTCCTTAAATCGTTCCCAGTTCATTGGTCCCCCTTCTGGGTTAANCATCTAGCATGCTCAATATGGAAAACATCATCATATTAAGGTAAAAATCATGCAATCATCATGCTCATCATAATACCACAACGTGCGTCAAACACATTAAGCGTCACTCAACAAAATATGTATAAACTGGCACATATCATCAAGCATCATACAATTTATATAGCCTATCCTATAGTAAGGCCACTTACTTGGTTGGCCTCGGCCGAAGTACTCCCTAAATAGCNTCTTGAAATCCCTTATCCAGTTTGAACATCTAACAGGTTGTGGAGGGTTTACTGGGGCATTGGCCTGTGCCTGTGCCTGTGCCTGTGCCTGTGCCTGTACCTGTGCCTGTACCTGTGCCAGTGCCAACGCCTGTGCCTGGGCCTGTGCTTGGGCTTGTTCCTGGGCCTGTTGTAGACTGGCTTGCTGATTGGTTACCAAGGTTTGAATTAGGGCTTGGATGGAGTCACACATTAACCTAGTATTAGCATCTACTCCACCCACTGGGGGTGCAGCTTCAGGTGCGACTTGGAGTGGCAGGGTAGGCTGGGGTGGAGGTTCTACTTGTGGTGGAGGCTGTACTGGTGGTAAGACTGGGGGCGGCGTAACTGTTACCGGCCCAGTCTCTGATCTTTCTTGAGGTGGGCCCCCTACTGCCACCCCTCGTCCTACTTCTCTATGACGGGGTCGCCCCCTTCCTCGTCTTCCTCTTCCTCTTCCTCTTCCTCTTCCTCGTCCTCCGGGCATGGTTCTATAAACCAATATAAGGTTGCATAAGTCTAAGGCCTTAATACTATGCAATACATCGTAACGCCAAAGAAGTAAACATTCATCATGCTAAGCATCATATCATGCTATTAACAAAATTACTCCGCATGCAACACATGCCGTCATACTCTTAAATAAATAAGTGAAATATCACAACCATTTCAGTAATGTCAACATAAAAAAAATAATGCATGCAAGTTTTAAAACGTTTCTCTTTTCTTATCTTATGCAAGGCGTACCTGACGGTGATGGGCCATCGACGTTGGGACCGTGGAGCGTGCCAAGCCTACATCGTAGGCTAGTCTACAGAATCTAAAACCTGGCTCTGATACCAACTGTAACGACCCTAAATTTCCACATATCTAGAGTCGCCACTAACGTCTCATGCTCATCTCTAATGCAGAATAAAAACCTAAGCATGCTCATCTTTACTAGCGGAAAAATTAAAAACTTCAGAATACGTTAAAACATTGAAAAACACTGCCGGACTTACGTGTTTCAAACATCATGCTGGAGTTCAAAAGACAAAATAAAACGATTACAAACTAATTAATATAAATGAATGAAATGCAAACGCCCTATCCTAACCAAGACTAGGAATTTTAAATATTCAACTATCCTATGCACGCGCCACAGTCTCTGATCACGATGCCACCGTCAACCGTACATGGGAGCCTTGCCTTTACCTGAAAAACAATATGGCACACGGCCTGAGTATTTCGAAGAAATACTCAGTAAGTGACCCCACTAAAGGGGCCATGCTAATGCAAACACATGCAATCATGAATAGGGACCTATCTCTACTCATCTTAGGGGTGGCCTCCAGTCTCGGACAAATTGGATGTGTAGTACTTCCCTACACACGACTCACACGTGCGAGTGTGAGTCCCCAGGGCGCTCGCACACCCCCTGGACCCTCTGGTCAAGCTAATCTGTAGCGACGTCCGGAGGTCAGCGGAACCCCATAGTGTCATGCGCCTCATGAACACCCTCATCTGTGTGCTTTCGCACCTGTGCGCATTCGCGCTCATCATAAGGTGCGCGTCCGCACTCATCATCTCTAGGGGAAGTAGCCCTATGCTTATGAACATACAAAGTGCATGAGGTCCCTTTAAATCCATCGTAATGTCTCTTCTGACACAACCCTCTAGTCTCATCTCTTTGTTACTCTAGGTAACGCGTATCGTGGGTATTTATATTAATATCATTTTCATGCTCTTAGGGTTGTGTCCTACGTCGATCTAACGACATGATGCAATATGGCACTCATCATCATCTAGCATGCTCAATATGGAAAACATCATCATATTAAGGTAAAAATCATGCAATCATCATGCTCATCATAATACCACAACGTGCGTCAAACATATTAAGCGTCACTCAACAAAATATGTATAAACTGGCACATATCATCAAGCATCATACAATTTATATAGCCTATCCTATAGTAAGGCCACTTACTTGGTTGGCCTCGGCCGAAGTACTCCCTAAATAGCTAAACGTAAGCTCCCGTTCCGTGAGAGCTGCTTCCTACTTCGCTGGGGTTTGTTTCCTACACACCGTTCACCACTTTCCGTTAGTATTTCACAATTAATTTACCTAATTTAATAAATGTGAAATACGGCTCTAAAACGGCCTCGGATACCTTAATCGGGGCCGAAAACAGATCCGGGAGGGTCGAAACAGTGGAAACCGGGCTGAAAACAGGTGAGCCAAGCCGAACAGCCGCTGGAGCCGCCGGAGCGTCACCGGAGGGAGCCCGAGCCGTTTGCGCCGAGCCGAGCCGAGGACTGCCGCGCTGCTGTGTGACACGTGGCAGCAGCAGAGAAAGCCATGTCGAGCGGTAGTGTCGGGTCGAAGCTCGGGTCGCAGTCCGGTTCGGGTCGTGGTTCGGGTCGCGGGCTGTGGAAGGCTACTGGGCCAAGGCTAAACGTTGGGCCTCGGCTTACTGGGCTGGGCCGCAAGTGTTTGGTTTGCAGGCCGGCTCAATTGGACCGTGGGTCTAGTCTGGGTTGGTTCAACTGAACCGTAGCTTCTGGGCCGGTTTGAGGTTTGGGCCGCTGTAGTTGGGCTGGGCCGAAGGCAGAGGCCAAGGGGGGAAACGGGCTGGCTCTCCCGGGTTCTGGGTTCAGGTTAACCCGGATCCGTGGATCTCGTCTTCCTTACCCGACTTTGGCCGATTTTCCGGCGAGTTTTCTCTCTCCTTCCCGCGGCGTTTTCGTTGCCGATTTCGGTCCTCTTCCTTCTCTTTTCCTCTTTGTTCGTCGTCCTTCTTTCCTTTTTTGGGAGTTTTGCGGCCTAAAAGCTCCTAAAAGCCATAGATCTAAGAATCGATTAAGAAACCTAACTTTCCGACCTCGGTTACCGACGACGACGCTTACGAAATAACACCAAATGCCCCTGAGTTATTGTGCTATCGTTAGAGATCTCTCTTACGGTAGTAACAGGTTGTTTGGTGTCGATTTAAGGGTGATTTGAGGGCTCGTCGGAGAAACTGAACACTCGCCGACGTTTGTCCGAAATCTCTTTGTCTCGCTCGAAATTTTTCTCTCTTTTCTCCCTTTGCAGGCGTTCTGAAGATGCTGGGCTAAGGGTGGGCGCGCTGTGGCCATCGTTTCGCGTGGGTTCCGCGAAACACGGCGGTCGCCGGAAAACTCGCGG
>NW_019268597.1:32094-47729 GCF_002738365.1 Cucurbita moschata | reverse complement strand
TATATATATATAATATTTTCTTTTTTCTTTCTTTCTTTCCCGGGTCATTACATTGAATCTCTTTTTATTTTGTATATAAAGAGTAATCTGCTACTGAATGTAGCCTGCATATTGTATAGTGGTAGAGAATATGGAGAAACAATTGCGAGAAGCCTGTTTTAAACCATAGAGAGATTTATAGAGCCGACATACTATATTCTCCCCCTGTCGACGAATACCTGGTGGTAAAGACATATAGACTTTCTCGTCTAGATTACCATGGAGAAAGACATTTTGAGCATCCAACTAATGAGTGAACCATTTTCGAGCAACGACAATAGTGAGTAAGCAACAAAGTGTAGTAAGTTTCGCTGCAGGAGAAAATGTCTCTTTGTAATCAACACCCTCAACAAGAGTGTATCCCTTTGCTACCAATGGAGTTTTATAACGTTCAACAGAACCCTCAGAATTGTGTTTAATCTTGTACAACCAACGACAGCCAATAGCTTTATGGCCAGGTGGTAGAGGAACGAGAGAAGTATGCTGCAATTTCATCATTCATAGTCTGCGGCCATAATGGGTCGCCAACTGCCTCATCATAGGTTTTAGGTTCTGTCTTGGCTGTAATAAGAGTTAGAAAAGTACGTTGAGTAGGAGAAAAAGGAGAGAATGAAAGGTAATGATGAAGGGGATACCTGGTGCTATTGTTGGGACTTGAGCTAGAGGTTAAATGATTGGCTCCAAAAGACATCTCATAAACATTATAACAAGCTAGAAACTGTTTGGTACGAGGAGAACATCGGAGTGGAACTGATGTATCAGGTGGGATAAGGTTAGAACTAGTGGGTGAATCTGGAGAAGGAACAGAAGGCGGAGGAGACGAGGAAGTAGTAGGTGAAGGAATAGAAGGTAGGGGAGGACTAGAATGGATGTTTCAGTAGGATGAATCTTGAAATGGTAAAACGGAAGTTAAAGGAACTAATGTCAAAGTTTGTGAAGCTGATGAAAAAGGAAAATCATCGTCACAAAATTTAACAGCACGACTGATAAAAAAAAAAATTTAATTTGCATGTCATACAACTTGTAACCTTTGTGACCACAAGGATATCCTACGAAAACACAAAGAATTGCCCGAGGATCAAATTTTTGCTTAGGGTGTACTACAATTGCATAAGACTTACAACAAAAAACTTTAAGATGGTGAAATGTAGGTGGTCGTTTGTAGAGTGCTTCAAAGGGTGTCTTGTTAGATAACAATGGTGATGGTGTTCTATTTATAAGATAAACAACAGTCAAAATGCACTCTTACCAAAAATTAAGTGGAACCTGTGACTGAAAGAGAAGGAACCTAGCTACATTGAGCATACTACGATGGTTGCATTCTACGACTCCATTTTTTTTTTTTTTTTGAATATAGGCACAAGTGCGCAGAAAGTCAATTTCACAAGAAGTAAAAAATGG
This sequence comes from Cucurbita moschata, assembly GCF_002738365.1. Taxonomy (NCBI): domain Eukaryota; kingdom Viridiplantae; phylum Streptophyta; class Magnoliopsida; order Cucurbitales; family Cucurbitaceae; genus Cucurbita; species Cucurbita moschata. The sequence continues at coordinate 46,289 of NW_019268597.1, read as the reverse complement.
TTGCAAAGATAAGAACTTAGTCCCATTGTCTGATCTATCTATCTTGATAGTAGTATGAAATTGAGTTTGAATGAATTTAACAAAGTTCATTAACAAATGATGTACTTCTGATTTATGTTGCATAAGAAAAACCCAAGTACATCGAGTAAAATCATCATCAATAGTGAGAAAAAAACGCAAACCATAACGGGTTAGAAATTTATGTGGTCCCCAAACATCACAATGTAACATATCAAAGGCAGAATGAGTTGTTATCGAGTTTCTTGGGAAAGACAATCTAGTTTGTTTTGCTAATGGGCAAATACTACAGTTATGAGAAAAAATAGCATTATTAAGATGCAATTTCTCAGCTAGAAATTTAAAACAAGAAAAAGAAGGATGACCTAGGCGTAAATGCCACAAATTAGATGACTGAGATACTTGGTGAGCTTAAGATTTGATTCGAGATGGAGAACTAGACAGAGACCTCCGAATTGTTTACCCGAGACAATCATCCTCAATGTAGCCAAGTCCTGCATAACATAAGAATCAGGATACACTACAACAAATACCCTCTTTTATAGCTTTTTTGTATAGCATTTTTTAAAAGATGCTATAAATTAGAAAGAAAATAAAGGCGTTTTTTTTTTTTTTTTTTTTAATGTTATCCCTGAAAACCTAATCACGCGTATAAAAGCCTTCCTTTCTTTTTCTCTCCTTTTCCCTTTAGGCACCCATTTTCTCTCAGACTCTCGGGCAAAACCAAATCTTGCCTTCTTTCTCTCGCGCAACAATCCATCCTTCCGTCTTTGGTGCTTCAAAATTTTTCCCTCAAGATCCATCCTTCTTTCTTTCTGCTTCAAAATTTTTCTCTGATTTGCATCAGATCTCAAGAGAGAGCAAGTTAGTTGTTTTTTTTTTCTTTTTATCTTCTTTGTTGGCTCACTTTTCATTGATGAATTATTCTAAGTGTTTCATCTCTGTGTCTTCTTTTTTAATTTCTTTTTTAATGTAGTTCTGTGAGTTAGATTGAAGGATCGAACCGAACTACTACTACATAATGCAGTTTTTCATTTATATTTAGTACACACTAATGAACTTTTGTGAGTTTGGTCCCTTGGTCCTTCATTAAGTAATGTACTTTACTTTTAAGTGTGTATTTTCCTACATGTATAATTTTTCTTTGAATGTAGATTGGTGAGTTCTGTGAGGTAGATGTGGCTGTTTTCTTGTGTTAAAAGGTTGAATGTCGTTTCGTGAGTTAGATCCACGAAATAAAAACATAATACAAGAAACTATCTTTATTTTTCATTGTGTTTGTTCAATCAATACATGCCCAAATTGAGGAACCACACGAAGATTACAAACAAAAAAAATAAGCCTAAGAGTACAAAGAAATTAAGTTGAGAGGAATTTGTTAATTCATAGGTTATTTCAAGCACATTCTACATGTAGGAATGATTTTTGTTAACGGACTACATATTCTGCAAGTTGCAAGTATCAAGTAGTAGGAAGAAGTTTATGTGTGTATTGATGTGCTGCATATAAATTCCTTGAGCAAAATACCGTATAACTAAATTTTTGCGGCCTTGTTTTTTTGTTTTTTTGTTTTTTCCCTTGATATATTAGGTCTCATTTTCTCCTTAAATAAATAATCGGCAAGATCACTCACTTTCACACAACAGCAACAAGAACTTGTGTGGCCCTGTTGTTACTGTTACTATTGTTTTGCATTTAGGGCTTCCAACGACACATTCTTCTTCTTCTTATTTGATTTTGAGGATTTTTTCAACTGAGATCTTAGATAAATGATAAGATCAGTTAGAAGAAGTTGTTCCTAATTTGAAGACCAGTTAGACTGTTTGCTAACTTGGAGTGACTAGGAGAAAGAATATTTGTAGACCCTTTAAATACTACTTTTCTTTTTTCTCAAGAGAATTCATTGGTGTGTATGGTCATTTTCTTTGGTTAATAAGTTTTTTTTTTTTTTTTTTTTTTTTTTTTGGCCTTACTAGTCATGATATGGTTATTTAGAACCCTTCAAAATAGACCATCCAAGGTCAAAACCACTGGTAGACTTCAAAACTCTTCAAACAATTAAAAAAAAAACATGGAATCAATCCATTTATTTGTAAAACATGTGGAAACACCTTTGCGATGAGAGGGGACTAGAATGAGAAGAGTTGTGGGAAGCTTTGACATTGCACTTGTGGCTCTAATTTTAATCCCAAAAGGTCTCTCAAAGATCACATCAAGCCTTTGGACATGGTTATTCAACTTATAGGGTGGTGGTCATGAAGATGACGAGCATGCTTCTGAGATTGGACATCTCATTAGCTTGTACTTGACAAATCTCTCCTCAAGGCCACAAAATATAGGTGCTAGTTATATCAGTTCAGTGCCATACTTTTTTCTCATTTTCTCTTCAATGTCAATTTTTTTTTAATGGTTCTATTTTGTTTATAATATGAGGACAACACTTCATCAAGAAGGGCTATTTGAAAGGATTGGGTTTTGTTACAAAGTTATGGTTTTCATCCAAGGGAATAAAAAAGCACAATGCTCTTTCTTTCCTCATAAACTTTTAGTGGACAATGCCCCCTTTCAATTCTAATTGAATTCTAATTGGAAGCTGTAATGCAAGTATTTGAACTAAGGTTCTATTCTCTGTTTTTAAGAAACCTGTTTCAAGAAGAAGGGAAAAAATGAAACGTGCTTACATATATAAGATGAACAATAATGTTCTATTCTCTTTTTTACTTCTATATGATATTTAGATTTTGTTGCTTTGGTGTTTGATAAAGGAAGAGCTTGAAATAGCGTGAAAAAGAAAGGAACAAGAAAAAACTCCTGTCAAAACTTTTGTACTATTTTGCACATCTCTTCGAATCATTGATCTATATACTTCGATAATGTTGCAGGATTCCTTGAAAGCACTAATTGGCAAGCAACAATGACCAATTTATCAATTGACATTGCCTAGAGTCGGCCACAAAGATGAAACCTAGGCTCTGATACTAAATTGATAAGGCAACCCTAATGCTAAACACAACGATCAAGCTTTTGTTGAAGCAAGGAAGCACTAATTGGCAAGCAACTGGCAAGCAACAACGAACAATTTATCAATTGACATTGCTAAAAGGGTGGAACATAGAAGACATTGATGTCGGTTCAAAAACCTGTAGGGTTGGTAGACTTGACTTTATCAAAATCAAAGATGTCACATACTGTGGATAGTGAGTTTTTGTTCTATTTATTATGTATTGGGTGGGGAAGAACTGATTTGAAAATTGTGATAGTGTAACGAGTATGATAATCTTATATAGATTGAGTTGAATACTTTATTTTGTAACGTGTTAGTAGATTATTAAATTTCAATTATATATTTGTTATAGTATAAGATTAAAAGTATAAATATAGCTTATTAAAAATTAATGATAGCATAATATTTTAGTTATGTTTACATATTATAGCTTTAACAAAAATGCTATGAAATGTTTTTATAGCATTGCATATAAGCTATATTTAGGTACTATATTATAACATTTATTATAGCTCTTCAAAAACGCGATAAAAAATTTCAGACTTTTAATAACATGGGCTGTCACGACGTACGAAAAACGCTATAAAAGGTCTATGATTGCATTTTTCGGAAGCTATCTAATCCAATATTTGTTGTAGTGATAGAAGGTGACATAACATTTCATGTCGTTGGTAAGTTTGCTGATGGACATTAGGTTTAAATTGAATGAAGGCACACATAAAACATTATTTAATTTAAGGTGAGGATTAAAGGAAACATTGCCAGTATTGTGACACATGTGCTGTCCCTCCATTAGGCAAATTTATTGTAGATATGGTGGCAACGTTTGGTTCATTCATAATAGAAGCTTCGGATACTATATGATTCGTAGTATCCATAGCTCCCGTATCGAGAATCCATGGATTAGAACTTGTAGAGTTAATAGATATTGCAGATATTGGAAACAAACCTGCAACATTGATGCTATTGTCAGAATTACTAGAAGGATGATGATTGAGTGCAGATAATGCTTGTGCTAACTGTTGTAATTGCTCAGAAGAAAAATTTGGAATGGAATTAGGTGACTGTTCTTTTGTATTCAACTGAGAAACATCGGCCATATTTGCAAATAATCGATATCCATGATTGTTGCGTTGATTGACTTGTATTGCCCTTCCATAATTATTTTTCTGTCGACATCAATTTTCTTTATGTCCCCTTCTATCACAAAATTTATAGTAAAACGTAACGATTCGACACTCATCAATTGTATGACCACTTTTATTGCAGTGTTCACATGATTCGTCTTTGGCGAATTTTGAATATGTTGTTTTCTTCCGCACTGTTGATGCAATCGAGAAATTCTCAGTAGGTTTAGAAGTTACCCGATACTACATCTCTTCTTGTACGAGTAATGAATAGGCTTGTCTCACCTTAGGTAATGGAGTCATCATCAATATGTTAGATCTCACCGTTTTTATAAGACTCGTTCAGCCTCATGAGTAGTTGCATCAACTTGTCTTCTCCGTGTTGATCATGTATTTGACGTTGATTATAGGTAAATGGTGTGCGGTGTTAAAATATCATCACTATCCCAATAGAATCAAGCCTAATAATTATACGAGCCCATTGTATATTTATTGTAGTAGGGATTTTAAGAAAGATACTAGATATTTTAGGAAAGAGATCTCGATATTTTAGGAAAAAGATTTAGATTTGTTAGGTCTAGATTGCGTAGGGTATAGTATAAATACCCCTCGACCCTACCTAGTTTTTCATCCCAAGAAATCCGAAACAATATAAAGTAGTAGTATTCTACAAAGTGTCTTGTATTTTCTTCTCAATTGGTCTTAATAGAGAGTGCGAGTGTTTCCCACATAGAGTTGTGTTCAATAATCTGGTATCAGAGCGAGGTTAGTATAGGTTGTCTGATCTCTTGGAATTCTTAGTATACTTTGTGGCTGCAGCAGCTTTGTCCGATCATCGACATCAGAAACGATTTCTTGAGATTATTAGTGAGAGAGTTTCTTTGTGTCGTGAGTAGTCTGTGACTCTACAAGCCTTGTGTCGAAAAAGCTTGTTTGGTATTACTGAGGTATTGTCAACACGATGGGTGACTTCCAAATCGTAGGAGGAATCAAAAAACTCAACAACAACTACTACAATACGTGGGTAACATGCATGATGTCCTATTTACAAGGACAGGATCTTTGGGAGATCATTGGCGGAAGTGAAACTATGCCGACAGTAGAGGATTCCAACGATGCCTTGCGCAAATAGGGAATCAAAGCAGGCAAAGCAATGTTTGCCTTGAAGACCACAATCGAAGAAGAGATGTTAGAACATATTTGGGATGACAACACACCGAAGGAAGCATGAGACACGTTCGTGATGTTGTTCTCCAAGAAGAACGATACGTGGCTACAACTTCTAGAGAACGAGCTATTGTCAATTTCACAACATGACATGACAATTGCTCAGTACTTTCACAAAGTCGAGACGATCTACCGAGAGATTACTAAACTAGAATCGAAGTCTACAATTGGAGAAGATCGAATGAAGAGGATCATTATCCACAAATTGCGACCATAATATATAAGCTTCATTATTGTTGAACAAGGATGGCCCACTCAACCATCACTTGTAGAGTTTGAAAAATTGTTAGCCAGCCAAGAAGCCATGGCTAAACAAATGGGAGGCATCACATTAAAGGGTGAAGAAGAAGCACTCTACACGAGTGAAAGTCGGGGCAACGATAAGCCATCTTCCAAACGTGGATACAAAAACGGTGACAAAAGAAGGAGTCATCAAGGAACTGCACAGCCTGAGAGAGCTCAGAAGAATGACAATAGGAGTTCTCAAGGAAAGAGATTTGAAGCTAATTGCTATAATTGCAGGAAGAATGGCCACATGTCTAGAGATTGTTGGTCCAAGAAAAATCCGTCGAAAGCAATGTGGCATCCTCTAACATGGAGATGGAGGAGAAATGGGATGCAGAGGTACTATATGCCATAGAAGAAGACGAGCTAGCACTCATGGCGACGATGGGAGACCATATAAAATATGAGAATGACTGGATCGTTGATTCAAGATGCTCAAACCATATAACTGGCAATCAGAGTAAATTGCAAGACAAGAAAGAGTACAAAGAAAGCCATATGATACGCAGAGCAAATTACGACAATTAAATCACGATCGATTGATAGAAGAATAAGATAGGGTTATGGGTAGAAAGGGATACAATTATGATAGAATGATAGAAGATAGCATTCCATATGACTAAGGTACGTTCATGTAATGATATGACTGTGACATGTATAAGAACGTTAAGGCCATGATAAGTTAGGAAATGATATGACCACTAAAAGTTTACAATATGGTATGATTATGATACGGCATGTGAATGACGGATATATGTATATGTTCTCATATGATATGAAAATGACATGAAATATGCCATGGTATGAGATATGTGATAAATTGACATGTTTACGATATGATATATTGTGATGCGATATGTATATGATGAAATGTTATGTTAACAGCATGAAACGTTATATTATGTCTCCTAAATTGTGTGTATACAGCATGATATGAATGTCATGAAATCACGATAAATGGCATGAAATATAACCCAGTTAGAATTATGTATGATATGAGAAATGATATGATATGAACGAAAAACTATGGCGAGGTTATATTTAATAATGTTGAAAACGAAAAAATATTGGGACCTCATGCATTATGTGTGCTCATGCATTTGGGGATACCCCTATTCCATCACGATGGTACGACGCATACACCACGAGGCAGGTGAAGTATCATCATGTTTTACATAATGCTGCCGTGACGGTTACTAATTCTAATAGGCGTCCGGCTTAAATCTTCAACATGCCCTTAAATTTTACTTAACTTAGGGTTCATATAGATTTTTAACCATTCCTACCCGTAAAACTTGAGAAAAGTCTAGATTTGTTTGAAAAATTTCTATACATTCCTCATCGTGAATCTCCCACTTCGCTCAATCTCAAGACACGGTTTCATAATTGTATGTCATATTTTGGATACCTCATATCACAATCCATGTCGTACATTGTGACACCTTTAAATCACCTCGAAACTTTCACATCTACCGTTGTCCTGAAACGTTCCTTTAAGTCTCACAATGATAAGAAACATTAAAAGTGGAAAAGAAAATTTAAACATGTGAAATAAAAGTAATGTAAAATAATGCCACAAAAATGTTTACTTTCCCACTACGAGTCATCTCCATGTAGAAAAAAAGAAAACCCATCAAGGTTGCCGAGAAAAGGGGTAAATCTAAGTGTGACTGCCAGAGTTCATAGGACGCCATGGAGGTCGAGCTTTGACATATTCGTTGTCACTCATTTGAAGAGTTCAAGCATGAAGCCTAGATGGTTGGATCTGTATAATTTTAAATGAATATTTGAAGGTATATATTTTATTGGGGATTGAAATTAAAATTAAGAATTAAAAATTACGGTCCAATTTTGTTTTATTTATCTATATTAAGTTAATGATGGATTATTTTAAAAAATAAAAGCTAACAATTAGCCTAAGCAATTTATTTAGATTTTGAATAACAGGCTACTAAATTTAAATTTTATGAAGTAATGTTTCCATTTAGATTCAGTGTATATTGAATTAAAATGTCATTTTAAAAACTATCTCACAAGTCACAAATATTTTACAACATTTTCTTATTCTTCTTCTTCTTCTTTTAAAGCAAAGTATGACCCCTTAGCTTAATTTTCAACTCCGTATTGTATGTTCATTAAATAATTTCCTAAAAGAGATAAATCATTCTGATATTTATTTTTTCTGGTCTAATTCAAGAGATTTATAACGAAATTGTTGAAATTTTGAATTAATGGTTTGTTTTGATTCTCGTTCCAATTAACCATGTGTATTTTTCTTCTAGTTGAATGTGCATAAAAAATTGATAAATATCCTTAAAAGAACTATTTACATCTCTACCTTAAATCTACTTGATAATGCTAGTTAAGGAGAAAGTATAGAAAATGCAACCGTTCTAGATGTGTTTAACACAACTTTGTTTTTCCATCTCCACATAAAATAGCAAATGAAAAGGAATTGATATTTATCATTCATTGCAATTCTTTTTTTTGGGTGAAGATTAACCTTAAATCAGTTTCCCAAACAGCTTTAACAACTTGTTCAACACAAGTTTTTTTTTTTTTTTTTTTTTTTGCTATATAATGAACCAAAATCAAAATTATTAAGCATCATCAAAAGAGTTTTGTGTATCTAAAACAAAATGAAGACTCTAACCAGCTTCGGTTTTATCTTATTCTTGGCTTTGGAATCAAGCATTCTTATTAACACATGTTTTGCCGGATTCAATAGACAAGTTGGAGGGGAAAAAGGGCAACAACCAGCAAGCAGATGGCAAGTGACTATTTACAATTATCAAACAAACTCAGTTTTAAATGCTCATTGCAAGTCAAAAGACGACGATTTGAGCGAACGCGTTTTGGCCAAGCAAGCTCAATTCAACTGGAGCTTCAGAATGAACTTTTCGCGTACGACTCTGTTTTGGTGCAATTTTAATAGTTCTAATGGACATGCTTCATTTGAGGTATTTTGGCCAGAGAACTCGTTTTGGCTTTCTGAAAGATGCGACTTTAAAAACTGCATTTGGGCAGCTTTTGATGATGGGTTTTACTTGAAAAATATTCCTTCGGGGAAGTTTGAATTGATACACCCTTGGGAAAAATGAAGTAAAGTTTCCCTTGCTCATTTTGATCCCACCAATCCTACTTTTTTTTTTTTTTCTTTTATGTTTAATTGCTTTCACATGTAATAATTCTACATAGAGTTGTGGGGTTTCCTTGTAGACTTAGGATGTTGTATATTTAAGTCTAATAAAAGTGGGAGTTATCGTTTGGGATTTTATAGTTATTTTGATGTTGATAATTTGGTTGGGTTTCAAGTTTGTAGTTGTAACCGCCCATGTTCAAGCTTGGAAATATGGATTTGGCATTTATTGGCCCTAATACTCCCCTTACAATATTGTCACGTTATTTACTCCTTGCTTCTAAGAATGAAAACTGTCACCACAGACCGACATAAGTACTTCCGACATGTCTTTTCCTCCCTCACATGTTTTCTCCAAGAAAAGCACATTTAATCTCGAAGTTCTTATGATTAAGCCACCAAAAAAGCAAGTGCATCTTGTTGATATAGGTGGTAAGTTTCAATTCTTTTTGAGCATTTCTTAGTCGTCTCTACTCTGGATCACTTTCATTCGGATAGAATCCATGTTTATTCATGTACTCTCTTTAACTCGGGTATCACTCTACTCAAAATCCTTTAAGGATTAAGAAATATTTGAGGTTTTAAACTTGAAAGGGTAACAATTTAAGACGAAAAGAAAATATGTATAATAATTGAAAATGGTAATGTTAAGATCATAAAAAGGATATATGGAAAGAACTCGAGTCAATTAATCGATTTACAAGGAGAGATTAAATATTTTTTGGTCTAATCTTATACAAACTGATTGTATATGATACCCCCATCACTTGTCTTCACATGAACGATATGGATCAAATCATTTGTAACAATTACAAAGTGGGCCTATCAATACTATTATCTTAGTACTTGAAGTACTTATCTCTCCATAAAATTCGTAAATTTTACTAACCTTCATATATCATCTAGCAATTCTTTGTACTAAGTTTATTTCATATTTGAGTTTTCAACCATATGGAGACTTTTAACAAAATAGTGCATGTATGGCAATGAAAATGAATATACATGTTTCCATTTTATTTAAAAATTTCGAGCACCAAAATAGAAGAAATTTTAGATGGAGAGGATCCCATTGTAGTTACACGAAGTATATGATTGGCCTTGAAAGAGAAAAAAGCCTAGCCTAAGTTTTGGATAGTTGGGTGTGATGCTTTACTAAATAATGTCTAACCTAAGAAACAAATACCCTTGATATCCTTTTGGTTTTTTTTGTTTTTCTTTTAATAGCCTTTGACGTAAAAATCTATCTTTAATAGTTGAACATGTAGGTTTGTTGGAGTGCAATGACTATATATATATATGGTCGGAAAGGATCCAAATGAAACACAAACAAATCCTAAATCTGTTGAAAATAAAGGCTATAAATAATCTCTATATGATTTTGTTGTTTACTTTTGCATCAACTTCTAATGTTTTCACTTTTTTTGCGAGCCAATATCCAGAATCGCATTGAAAAGTGACGATTCTTAATTATCAAGACGTACCTTTACTGACTTAATGCAAATCAGAAAATGATGACTTGGGTAAATAAGGGTGTTCGCACCATGACAAGTTATTCAACCAGATCATATTATTTTATGTATATAGATCAAGCTGAAGATTGTTCAAACTCGAATTTTAGGAATCTTCATCACTCGATTCTTGTCTTGAAACATTGCCCGTAACTTCGTATTTATAGATCAAGCTTGCATCGCCATTGATTGTTCTAGAATTGTGGTGAATTTTTTCATTTTTTTAATTTTTAACATTTCTAAAATTTCAGTCATAAATATCTAAAACGTTGAAGGTGCTACCTACATTGGTTTTCAACTTTTACCATTGAATGTGAATATATGATTGACTTTCTTCTGTTGGACGGTTCTGGAACAAAATTTGGTTGCAGATTCTTTTTTAATTACAGTTTTGTAATTAAGTGGAGCTTCAAGGGTATTTTTTTTTGGTAATTTGTCACATTTGGAATATTTGATGATTATTTTCCTCGAAACATCTATATTTTTTCTTAAAATCCTTCATCCCTTGATGTTGTTGGTCAGGTTTTCCTTCTCGACCATCTTGAAATTCCTTCTAGACAAGGAAAATCGAGAAAGATCCTTGGTAATTGAAAAAATTACTTTTTTGCCATTTTCTCCTACTTTTCCCTTTCCAATCTTTGTCCAAAGGCCTTAAATTCTTAAAATTACTTCTAACGGCGTAGAAATGACTTGCTAAGACTCTTGTCATTCTTGATCCTCTTAATTTCTTTCCTTGAATTCTTTGGATCTTACACGGGCGGCTTGTTCTTATTGGAGCTAATTTCCTTTATTTTTTGGGGTGTTACATCATATCTCGTCACTTGGCTCCCCAAGTCGTATTTATCAATCACAGTTTTGTACATGATCCTAAGATGAATTGGTTAACTCTTTACTAGAGGTCAACTCTTTCTTAGAACATTTTCCATACTACACTAAACATAATTATTTGATTCATAAGCATCATAAACAAAACCTGAAACCAAACGACCACCGAGAGATCTAGATCAGCTAAATAAGGTTCATTTGAAATAGTTCTTGTTTTTTTCTATTAAATGATGGAACAATTTGATAACTATTTGAAATATGGAAATGAATTTTATGTTATGGTCGTTCGGGTACTTCACCGAGTCTAATTTTCATAGTGTCTCATGACCTTATATAACGGGGCTTTTATTTGGTCATCATATGTAAGGATCGGGCTGAGTAATTAAAACACAACACAATAGTTAAAACACAAAACGTTTCAAAACAAATGGGTTGAAGACGACGGGTGAGGCTTGTCTATGACACCTACTCCAGAGTCGGCTCCCAACCTCGACTAAATACTTATTACCTGAAAAAACAAAAAAAATCAAAATAAGGAAGGAGTACAAGACTCAGCAAGTAGCCTACTTGTAGGCTCTTAATCGTGTCCTTTATATGCTAGGATATCGCACTCTTTCTTTTCTTGTTCTTGTTTTCGTTGTAAGTACCTAGGCCCCTTAGTTCTGTTTCTGACTTGGACTTCTGTTAAGAATGAGAAATAGAATTGGGATCGAAAGCGCAATCTTCATTAATATTCACAATGTTTAAATCGGATACAAGGTACCAACTAATACCTAACAATAAGGGAAAATATAAACTAACTAAATCTTGAGAATAAAATAAAATATACTACCAATCAAATCATGAAGGAAAAAATATTAATTAAGATATATTCAACAACTAATTATTATACTATATTGTTCACATATTATATCTTAATATTCCCCCTCAAGTTGGAGTGTGTATGTCAATCACACCCAACTTGTCTTTCAAAAAATCAAATTAATGTCTTCCCAAAGTTTTAGTGAAAATATCTACAAATTGCATTTTAGCGAAACATAACATGGTTTAATGATTCCAACTTGTATTTTTTCTCGAACTATATGATAATCTATTTTTATGTGTTTTGTACGTTGGTGAAAAACTAAATACACTAAATACACTATGTCAGGCCTAGTAACGGATAAATATATTAATCTGTCAATCAACCGTGTGTATGACTTGGATCATTCAACTTCTCTCCTCCTGTTAAAGAAAGTTTTGGATTTTGCTCATTAGGAAATTTTTCTGGACGTGCTTCTGTAAGACCTGTGTCTTGAAGAATGTCTAGAACATACTTCCTTTAAGACATAAAAATTTCTTTTCTAGACCTAGAAAATTCAATGCCTAGGAAATATTTCAAATTCCCTAAATCTTTGATAGGATATTTCTCGAGTAAACGAGTTTTGAGATGTTGAATCTCTTTTTATTTTGTATAAAAAGAGTAATCTGCTACTGAATGTAGCCTGCATATTGTATAGTGGTAGAGAATATAGAGAAACAATTGCGAGGAGACTATTTTAAACCATAAAGAGATTTATGGAGCCGACATACTATATTCTCCCCCTGTCGGCGAATACCTGGTGGTAAAGACATATAGACTTTCTCGTCTAGATTACCATGGAGAAAGACATTTTGAACATCCAACTAATGAGTGAACCATTTTCGAGCAACAACAATAGTGAGTAAGCAACAAAGTGTAGTAAGTTTTGCTGCAAGAGAAAATGTCTCTTTGTAATCAACACCCTCAACATGAGTGTATCCCTTTGCTACCAATGGAGTTTCATAATGTTTAACAGAACCCTCAGAATTGTGTTTAATCTTGTACACCCAACGACAGCCAATAGCTTTATGGCCAAGTGGTAGAGGAATGAGAGAAGTATGCTGCAATTTCATCATTCATAGTCTGCGGCCATAATGGGTCGCCAACTGCCTCATCATAGGTTTTAGGTTCTGTCTTGGCTGTAATAAGAGTTAGAAAGGTACGTTGAGTAGGAGAAAATGGAGAGAATGAAAGGTAATGATGAAGGGGATACCTGGTGCTAGTGTTGGGACTTGAGCTAGAGGTTAAATGATTGGCTCCAGAAGACATCTCATAAACATTATAACAATCTAGAAGCTGTTTGGTACGAGTAGAACGTCGAGGCGGAACTGATGTATTAGGTGGGATAAGGTTAGAACTAGTGGGTGAATCTGGAGAAGGAACAGAAGGTGGAGTAGACGACGAAGTAGTAGGTGAAGGATTAGAAGGTAGGGGAGGACTAGAATGGATGTTTCAGTAGGATGAATCTTGAAATGATAAAACGGGAGTTAAAGGAGCTAATGTCAAAGTTTGTGAAGCTGATGAAAAAGGAAAATCATCGTCACAAAATTTAACAGCACGACTGATAAAAAAATAAAAAATTAAATTTGCATATCATACAACTTGTAACCTTTGTGACCACAAGGATATCCTACGAAAACACAAAAAATTGTCTGAGGTTCAAATTTTTGCTTAGGGTGTACTACAGTTGCATAAAACTTACAACCAAAAACTTTAACATGGTGAAATGTAGGTGGTCGTTTGTAGAGTGCTTCAAAGGGTGTCTTCTTAGATAACAATGGTGATGGTGTTCTATTTATAAGATAAACAACAGTCAAAATGCACTCTTACCAAAAATTAAGTGGAACCTGTGACTGAAAGAGAAGGGACCTAGCTACATTTAGCATACTACGATGGTTGCATTCTACGACTCCATTTTTTTTTTTTTTTTTGGAATATAGGCACAAGTGCGCAGAAAGTCAATGTCACAAGAAGTAAAAAATGGTTGCAAAGATAAGAACTCAGTCCCATTGTCTGATCTATCTATCTTGATTGTAGTATGAAATTGAGTTTGAATGAATTTAACAAAGTTCATTAAAAAATGATGTACTTCTGATTTATGTTGCATAAGAAAAACTCAAGTACATCGAGTAAAATCATCATCAATAGTGAGAAAAAAACGCAAACCATAACGGGTTAGAAATTTATGTGGTCCCCAAACATCACAATGTAACATATCAAA
>NW_019268597.1:26526-31482 GCF_002738365.1 Cucurbita moschata | reverse complement strand
TTGATTATAGGTAAATGGTGTGTGGTGTTAAAATATCATCACTATCCCAATAGAATCAAGCCTAATAATTATACAAGCCCATTGTATATTTATTTTAGTAGAGATTTTAGGAAAGATACTAGATATTTTAGGAAAGAGATCTCGATATTTTAGGAAAAAGATTTAGATTTGTTAGGTCTAGATTGCGTAGGGTATAGTATAAATACCCCTCGACCCTACCTAGTTTTTCATCCCAAGAAATCCGAAACAATATAAAGTAGTAGTATTCTACAAAGTGTCTTGTATTTTCTTCTCAATTGGTCTTAATAAAGAGTGCGAGTGTTTCCCACATAGAGTTGTGTTCAATAATCTAGTATCAGAGCGAGGTTAGTATAGGTTGTTTGATCTCTTGGAATTCTTAGCATACTTTGTGGCTGCAGCAGCTTTGTCTGATCATCGACATCAGAAACGATTTCTTGAGATTATTGGTGAGAGAGTTTCTTTGTGTCGTGAGTAGTCTGTGACTCTACAAGCCTTGTGTCGAAAAAGCTTGTTTGGTATTACTGAGGTATTGTCAACACGATGGGTGACTTCCAAATCGTAGGAGGAATAAAAAAACTCAACAACAACTACTACAATACGTGGGTAACATGCATGATGTCCTATTTACAAGGACAGGATCTTTGGGAGATCATTGGCGGAAGTGAAACTATGCCGGCAGTAGAGGATTCCAACGATGCCTTGCGCAAATAGAGAATCAAAGCAGGCAAAGCAATGTTTGCCTTGAAGACCACAATCGAAGAAGAGATGTTAGAACATATTTGGGATGACAAGACACCGAAGGAAGCATGGGACACTATCGTGATCTTGTTCTCCAAGAAGAACGATACGTGGCTAAAACTTCTAGAGAACGAGCTATTGTCAATTTCACAACATGACATGACGATTGCTCAGTACTTTCACAAAGTCGAGACGATCTGCCGAGAGATTACTAAACTAGAATCGAAGTCTACAATTGGAGAAGATCGAATGAAGAGGATCATTATCCACAAATTGCGACCATAATATATAAGCTTCATTATTGTTGTACAAGGATGGCCCACTCAACCATCACTTGTAGAGTTTGAAAAATTGTTAGCCAGCCAAGAAGCCATGGCTAAACAAATGGGAGGCATCACATTAAAGGGTGAAGAAGAACCACTCTACACGAGTGAAAGTCGGGGCAACGATAAGCCATCTTCCAAACGTGGATACAAAAACAGTGACAAAAGAAGGAGTCATCAAGGAACTGCACAACCTGAGATAGCTCAGAAGAATGACAACAGGAGTTCTCAAGGAAAGAGATTTGAAGTTAATTGCTATAATTGCAGGAAGAAGGGCCACATGTCTAGAGATTGTTGGTCCCAGAAAAATCCGTCGAAAGCAATGTGGCATCCTCCAACATGGAGATGGAGGAGAAATGGGATGCAGAGGTACTATATGCCATAGAAGAAGACGAGCTAGCACTCATGGCGATGATGGGAGACCATATAAATTATGAGAATGACTGGATCGTTGATTTAGGATGCTCAAACCATATAACTGGCGATCAGAGTAAATTGCAAGACAAGAAAGAGTACAAAGGAAGCCATATGATACGCAGAGCAAATTAGGACAATCATGTCTGACAAAAAATCTAATACAGTGTCACTGTATAATGTTTATCATGTACCGGATATAAAGAAGAGCTTGTTGTCAGTGCCACAACTAACAACATGAGGAAACTACGTCTTGTTTGGGCAAAAAGATGTAAAAGTCTATCAAGTTGTTAAGATAATAGGAAAGCTGGCAACAAAATGACGAAGAGTGGAGTCTGTTTACGTCCTATTTGCAGAGTCTGCCTATATTGACAAGACCCAAAAGAATGAGACGACAGATCTATGGCATGCAAGATTGGACATGTCAGCTACCATAAGTTGAAGCTAATTATGCAGAAATCCATGCTCATAGGTCTACCACAACATCGAAGAAATTCTACAACAGATGAAAGTCCTACCAGATTCAAACATCGGTTTGGCAAAAAGCGATGGAGGAAGAAATTATAGCCCTAGAGCATACTCAAACTTGGGAACTAGTGCCAAGACGTAGAAGTTGATCACACAGAAGTTGATCGCATAGATGAAGGATTGTTTCTCTGCCAACAAAAGTATACAAGAGATATGCTTCGGAAGTTCAACATGTTAGAGTGCAAGCATCGACGGAGACAAATGCCAAGATTTGTGAACACGAAGAAAAAAAGTTGAATGATGAAACGACATACCGACAACTAGTAGGTAGTCTTATCTACCTAACTTTAACTCGCCCTGATATTTCTTATGCAGTTGGGGTTATGAGACGGTACATCCAAAGTCCAAAGAAGCCCCATTTGGATGCAACTCGACGTTTTTTCAGATATGTCAAAGGTACAATCGACTATGGTCTTTTGAACAAAAGAAGCAAAGACTGCAAACTAGTTGGATACTATGATGCTGACAATGCAGGAGACCACGAAGCTCGGGGATCAACCACTGGGTATGTGTTCAAGTTTTGTTCGGGAACAATTTCTTGGTGTAGCAAGAGACAACCAACAGTATCATTATCAATTACACAAGTAGAGTATAGAGCAGCAGCTCGAGCAGTCCAGGAAAGTACACGACTGAAACTCTTGATGGAAGATTTGCACCAGAAAATTGACTATCCAATATCACTTTATTGCGACAACTATTAAACAGGTCTACAAACCTCCTTTAATATTTAATTCAAGTCAAATACTTAAGCTACGGAGAATTAATGAGCCTAAAGACATCACTCAAACCTATATGTCGAGCATAGAAAAGTCTTTAAATGTAATAGCAAAAAGAAAAAACAAAAGTTAAGTTAAAAAAAAAAAAAAAAAATAATAATAAATAATTAAAAACCATCCTTCCTCACTTCTCTCAACAAATCTCGCATCCCTTTCCCAATTATCTCCCCCTCAACCCACCTATTATTCTAGAATATCATATTGTTAAGGTATATGTTAAGTTTTTTTTTTCCTTTTATTGTAATTTTATTTTTAGAAAAGCACATTAAATTATAAGTTAAATCTTCCCTAATTGTTGCAATTGTTTTGGTTTGAGTTAGAAATTAGATGTCAATACATTTATACGAATTTTAGTAAATCATATTAATTAGTAATGTCACGTCAGTAATTATCAGTAACTTCAGATGGTAATTCCATATAAGTGGACAAATGAATAAATTAAAAATCGGTTAAATATTTGTGAACAAACTAAAAAAGGAAAGATTTTAAAACTGTTAATCGAATGAAATATAAAATAAAATGAAACATTTGAAGGTAAGAATCCCAGCCCACAGAAGAGAGGAGGGAGAGATAAGGGAAAATATAAAAACAAAAAAACAAAAAAGAACGGAACGAAAAGCACCCGAAGAGAGAGAGGAAGAAAAAAAAGAAACAAAGATCTCAGAAGTACTAGATTGTTATACGAGTAAATAAACATATATTCTTATTTCTAAAGTAATTTTCAAATATATTATGAAACTATAGTATCAAATAAATTGTATGTAACCCGGAATTGTATTGTTAGACATATTATATTCCAAGAAATATTAAATATAAATGGAAAGATTAAGAATTTGTTAAATACTTAATAAAATTTAGGAGTTAGAATTACGGAAGAAATTCGGTGAACATCTTTAATAAGGTGAAGCACCTTGGCATAAGTGAGAACGAATTCGAGGAGCAAAAGCAAGCTAATTTGTAGTTAGATAGAACTTAGGCTAAGGCCATCCGAGTAAGTGGTCTTACTATTGGCATGGTTATATTTTATGTTGACACGTGCCTTGTAGTTCTGCACGTGTTATATATATCAATATGTGTGAATTGTTTATAGATCAACATACTTATAATATGATATGTATATGTTATAATATGTGAATTGTACAATAACACTTACAATACGAGGTGTTAAATGATATGTTTGAGATAGGATACGAGAAGGATGCACTAAACGTAATGTAACGATAGGAGTAAGATATGTTAATGGAACGTTAAGGTTAGGGTATGTATCGAAGTGCTATGGATATGAGAGATTGACAAAAACGATATGGTCACGATCGATTGATAAAAGAATAAGATAGGGTTATGGGTAGAAAGGGATACAATTATGATAGAATGATAGAAGATAGCATTCCATATGACTAAGGTACGTTCATGTAATGATGTGACTGTGACATGTATAAGAACGTTAAGGCCATGATAAGTTAGGAAACGATATGACCAGTAAAAGTTTACAATATGGTATGATTATGATACGGCATGTGAATGACGGATATATGTATATGTTCTCATATGATATGAAAATGACATGAAATATGCCATGGTATGAGATATGTGATAAATTGACATGTTTACGATATGATATATAATGTGATGCGATATGTATATGATGAAATGTTATGTTAACAGCATGGAACGTTATGTTATGTCTCCTAAATTATGTGTATACAGCATGATATGAATGTCATGAAATCACGATAAATGGCATGAAATATAACCCAGTTAGACTTATGTATGATATGAGAAATGATATGATATAAACGAAAAACTATGGCGAGGTTATATTTAATAATGTTGAAAACGAAAAAATATTGGGACCTCATGCATTATGTGTGCTCATGCATTTGGGGATACCCCTATTCCATCACGATGGTACGACGCGTACACCACGAGGCAGGTGAAGTATCATCATGTTTTACATAATGCTGTCGTGACGGTTACTAATTCTAATAGGCGTCCGGCTTAAATCTTCCACATGCCCTTCAATTTTACTTAACTTAGGGTTCATATAGATTTTTAACCATTCCTACCAGTAAAATTTGAGAAAAGTCTAGATTTGTTTGAAAAATTTCTATACATTCCTCATCGTGAATCTCCCACTTCGCTCAATCTCAAGTCAC
>NW_019268597.1:22808-24889 GCF_002738365.1 Cucurbita moschata | reverse complement strand
TCGGCGAGTGTTCAGTTTCTCCGACGAGCCCTCAAATCACCCTTAAACCGACACCAAACAACCTGTTACTACCGTAAGAGAGATCTTTAACGATAGCACAATAACTCAAGGGCATTTGGTGTTGTTTCGTAAGCGTCGTCGTCGGTAACCGAGGTCGGAAAGTTAGGTTTCTTAATCGATTCTTAGATCTATGGCTTTTAGGAGCTTTTAGGCCGCAAAACTCCCAAAAAAGGAAAGAAGGACGACGAACAAAGAGGAAAAGAGAAGGAAGAGGACCGAAATCGGCAACGAAAACGCCGCGGGAAGGAGAGAGAAAACTCGCCGAAAAATTGGCCAAAGTCGGGTAAGGAAGACGAGATCCACGGATCCGGGTCAACCTGAACCCAGAACCCGGGAGAGCCAGCCCGTTTCCCCCCTTGGCCTCTGCCTTCGGCCCAGCCCAACTACAGCGGCCCAAACCTCAAACCGGCCCGGAAGCTACGGTTCAGTTGAACCAACCCAGACTAGACCCACGGTCCAATTGAGCTGGCCTGCAAACCAAACACTTGCGGCCCAGCCCAGTAAGCCGAGGCCCAACGTTTAGCCTTGGCCCAGTAGCCTTCCACAGCCCGCGACCCGAACCACGACCCGAACCGGACTGCGACCCGCGCTTCGACCCGACACTACCGCCCGACGTGGCTTTCTCTGCTGCTGCCACGTGTCACACAGCGGCGCGGCAGTCCTCGGCTCGAGCTCCCTCCGGTGACGCTCCGGCGGCTCCAGCGGCTGTTCGGCTCGGCTCACCTGTTTTCAGCCCGGTTTCCACTGTTTCGACCCTCCCGGATCTGTTTTCGGCCCCGATTAAGGTACCTGAGGCCGTTTTAGAGCCGTATTTCACATTTATTAAATTAGGTAAATTAATTGTGAAATACTAACGAAAAGTGGTGAACGGTGTGTAGGAAACAAACCCCAGCGAAGTAGGAAGCAGCTCTCACGGAACGGGAGCTTACGTTTAGCTATTTAGGGAGTACTTCGGCCGAGGCCAACCAAGTAAGTGGCCTTACTATAGGATAGGCTAAATAAATTGTATGATGCTTGATGATATGCGCGGTATATACATAATTTGTTGAGTGACGCTTGATATGTTTGACGCACGTTGTGGCATTATGATGAGCATGATGATTGCATGATTTTTACCTTAATATGATGATGTTTTCCATATTGAGCATGCTAGATGATGATGAGTGCCATATTGCATCATGTCGTTAGATCGACGTAGGACACAACCCTAAGAGCATGAAAATGATATTAATATAAATATCCACGAGTATGCGTTACCTAGAGTAACAAAGAGATGAGACTAGAGGGTTGTGTCAGAAGAGACATTACGATGGATTTAGAGGGACCTCATGCATTTTGTATGTTCATAAGCATAGGGCTACTTCCCCTAGAGATGATGAGTGCGGACGCGTACCTTACGATGAGCGCGAATGCGCACAGGTGCGAAAGCACACAGATGAGGGTGTTCATGAGGCGCATGACACTGTGGGGTTCCGCTGACCTCCGGACGTCGCTACAGATTAGCTGACCAGAGGGTCCAGGGGGTGTGCGAGCGCCCTGGGGACTCACACTCGCACGTGTGAGTCGTGTGTAGGGAACTACTACACATCCAATTTTTCCGAGACTGGAGGCCACCCCTAAGATGATTAGAGATAGGTCCCTATTCATGATTGCATGTGTTTGCATTAGCATGGCCCCTATAGTGGGGTCACTTACTGAGTATTTCTTCGAAATACTCAGGCCGTGTGCCCTATTGTTTTTTTTTCAGGTAAAGGCAAGGCGCCCATGTACGGTTGACGGTGGCATCGTGATCAGAGACTGTGGCGCGTGCATAGGATAGTTGCATATTTAAAATTCCTAGTCTTGGTTAGGATAGGGCGTTTGCATTTCATTCATTTATATTAATTAATTTGTAATCATTTTATTTTGTCTTTTGAACTCCAGCATGATGTTTGAAACACGTAAGTCCGGCAGTGTTTTTCAATGTTTTAACGTATTCAGAAGTTTTTAATTTTTCCGCTAGTAAAGATGAGCATGCTTAG
>NW_019268597.1:16128-19986 GCF_002738365.1 Cucurbita moschata | reverse complement strand
GTAGCCTAAGTTTTGGATAGTTGGGTGTGATGCTTTACTAAATAAAGTCTAACCTAAGAAACAAACACCCTTGATATCCTTTTGGTTTTTTTAGTTTTTCTTTTAATAGCCTTTTACATAAAAATCTATCTTTAATAGTTGTCCATGTAGGTTTGTTGGAGTGCAATGATTATATATATATATATGGTTGGAAAGGATCCAAATGAAACACAAACAAATCCTAAATCTGTACAAAATAAAGACTATAAATAATCTGTATATGATTTTGTTGTTTACTTTTGCATCAACTTCTAATGTTTTCACTTTTTTTGCGAGCCAATATCCAGAATCGCATTGAAAAGTGACGATTCTTAATTATCAAGGCGTACCTTTACTGACTTATTGCAAATCAGAAAATGATGACGGAGGCAAATAAGGGTGTTCGCACCATGACAAGTTATGAATATAGATCAAGCTGCAGATTGTTCAAACTCGAATTTTAGGAATCTTCATCACTCGATTCTTGTCTTGAAACATTGCCCGTAACTTCGTATTTATAGATGAAGCTTGCATCGACATTAATTGTTCTAGAATTGCGGTGAATTTTCTCATTTTTTTAATTTTTAACATTTCTAAAATTTCGGTCATAAATATCTAAAACGATGAAGGTGCTACCGACATGTGTTTTCAACTTTAACCATTCGATCTAAAGAACCTTGAGCCTTGTTAAACATATCCAAATAGTATCTCAATCCAACAATTGAATGCGAATATATGATTGACTTTCTTCTGCTGGACGGTTCTAGAATAAAATTTGGTTGCAGATTCTTTTTTAATTACAGTTTTGTAATTAAGTGGAGCTTCAAGGGTATTTTTTTGGTAATTTGTCAAATTTGGAATATTTTATGATTATTTTCCTCAAAACATCCATATTTTTTCTTAAAATCCTTCATCACTTGATGATGTTAGTCAGGTTTTCCTTCTCGACCATCTTGAAATTCCTTCTAGACAAAGAAAATCGAGAAAGATCCTTGGTAATTGAAAAAATGACTTTTTTGTTGTTTTCTCCTACTTTTCCCTCTCCAATCTTTGTCCAAAGGCCTTAAATTCTTAAAATTACTTCTAACGGCGTAGAAATGACTTGCTAAGACTCTTGTCATTCTTGATCCTCTTAATTTCTTTCCTTGAATTCTTTGGATCTTACACGGGCCGCTTGTTCTTATTGGAGCTAATTTCCTTTATTTTTTGGGGTGCTACATCATATCTCGTCACTTGGCTCCCCAAGTCGTATTTATCAATCACAGTTTTGTACATGATCCTAAGATGAATTGGTTAACTCTTTACTAGTCTCTATGTCGTACATCTACGTATCATGAATATATGAGGTCCACTCTTTCTTAGAACATTTTCCATATTACACTAAACATAATTATTTGATTCATAAGCATCATAAACAAAACCTTAAACCAAACGACCACCGAGAGATCTAGATCAGCTAAATAAGGTTCATTTGAAATAGTTCTTGTTTTTTTCTATTAAATGATGGAACAATTTGATAACTATTTGAAATATGGAAATGAATTTTATGTTATGGTCGTTCGGGTACTTCACCTAGTCTAATTTTTATAGTGTCTCATGACCTTGCCTAACGGGGCTTTTATTTGGTCATCATATGTAAGGACCGGGCTAAGTAATTAAAATACAACACAATAGTTAAATCACAAAACGTTTCAAAACGAATGGGTTGAAGACGACGGGTGAGGCTTGTCTATGACACCTACTCCAGAGTCGGCTCCTAACCTCGACTAAATCCTTATTACCTGAAAAAATAAAAAAAAAT
Organism: Cucurbita moschata; assembly: GCF_002738365.1. Classification (NCBI taxonomy): domain Eukaryota; kingdom Viridiplantae; phylum Streptophyta; class Magnoliopsida; order Cucurbitales; family Cucurbitaceae; genus Cucurbita; species Cucurbita moschata. The sequence goes on along the minus strand of NW_019268597.1, from coordinate 18,167 downwards.
CAAAATAAGGAAGGAGTACAAGACTCAGCAAGTAGCCTACTTGTAGGCTCTTAATCGTGTCCTTTATATGCTAGGATATCGCACTCTTTCTTTTCTTGTTCTTGTTTTTGTTGTAAGTACCTAGGCCCCTTAGTTCTGTTTCTGACTTGAACTTCTGTTAAGAATGAGAAATAGAATTGGGATCGAAAGCGCAATCTTCATTAATATTCACAATGTTTCAATAGGATACAAGGTACCAAATAATACCTAACAATAAGGGAAAATATAAACTAACTAAATCTTGAGAATAAAATAAAATATACTACCAGTCAAATCATGAAGGAAAAAATATTCATTAAGATATATTCAACAACTAATTATTATACTATATTGTCAACATATTATATCTTAATATTCCCCCTTAAGTTGGAGAGTGTATGTCATTCACACCCAACTTGTCTTTCAAAAAATCAAATTAATGTCTTCCCAAAGTTTTAGTGAAAATATCTTCAAATTACATTTTAGTCGAAATATAACATGGTTTGATGATTCCAACTAGTATTTTTTCTCGAACTATATGATAATCTATTTCTATGTGTTTCGTACGTTGGTGAAAAACTAAATACACTAAATACACTACGTTAGGCCTAGTAACGGATAAATATATTAATCTGTCAATCAACCGTTTGTATGTACTTGGATCATTCAACTTCTCTCCTTCTGTTAAAGAAAGTTTTAGATTTTGCTCCATAGGAAATTTTTCTTAACGTGCTTCTGTAAGACCTGTGTCTTGAAGAATGTCTAGAGCATATTTCCTTTAAGACATAAAAATTTCTTTTCTAGACCTAGAAAATTCAATGCCTAGGAAATATTTCAAATTCCCTAAATCTTTGATAAGACATTTCTCGAGTAAACTAGTTTTGAGATGTTGAATATCTTTTTATTTTGTATATAAAGAGTAATTTGCTACTGAATGTAGCCTGCATATTTTATAGTGGTAGAGAATATGGAGAAACAATTGCGAGAAGCCTGTTTTAAACCATAGAGAGATTTATGGAGCCGACATACTATATTCTCCCCCTGTCGGCGAATACCTGGTGGTAAAGACATGTAGACTTTCTCATCTAGATAACCATGGAGAAAGACATTTTGAACATCCAACTAATGAGTGAACCATTTTCGAGCAACGACAATAGTGAGTAAGCAACAAAGTGTAGTAAGTTTCGCTGTAGGAGAAAATGTCACTTTGTAAACAACACCCTCAACATGAGTGTATCCCTTTGCTACCAATGGAGTTTCATAACGTTCAACAGAACCCTCAGAATTGTGTTTAATCTTGTACACCCAACGACAGCCAATAGCTTTATGGCCAGGTGGTAGAGGAACGAGAGAAGTATGGTGCAATTTCATCATTCATAGTCTGCGGCCATAACGGGTCGCCAACTGCCTCATCATAGGTTTTAGGTTTTGTCTTGGCTGTAATAAGAGTTAGAAAAGTACGTTGAGTAGGAGAAAAAGGAGAGAATGAAAGGTAATGATGAAGGGGATACCTGGTGCTAGTGTTGGGACTTGAGCTAGAGGTTAAATGATTGGCTCCAGAAGACATCTCATAAACATTATAACAAGCTAGAAGCTGTTTGGTACGAGTAGAACGTCGGAGTGGAACTGATGTATCAGGTGGGATAAGGTTAGAACTAGTGGGTGAATCTGGAGAAGGAACANAGTGGAACTGATGTATCGGGTGGGATAAGGTTAGAACTAGTGGGTGAATCTGGAGAAGGAACAGAAGGCGGAGGAGACGACGAAGTAGTAGGTGAAGGAATAGAAGGTAGGGGAGGACTAGAATGGATCTTTCAGTAAGATGAATCTTGAAATGGTAAAACGGGAGTTAAAGGAGCAAATGTCAAAGTTTGTGAAGCTGATGAAAAAGGAAAATCATCGTCACAAAATTTAACAGCACGACTGATAAAAAAAATAAAAAATTTAATTTACAGGTCATACAACTTGTAACCTTTGTGACCACAAGGATATCCTACGAAAACACAAAGAATTGCCCGAGG
>NW_019268597.1:0-14551 GCF_002738365.1 Cucurbita moschata | reverse complement strand
GAAATATACTAGATATTTTAGGAAAGAGATCTCGATATTTTAGGAAAAAGATTTAGATTTGTTAGGTCTAGATTGCGTAGGGTATAGTATAAATACCCCTCGACCCTACATAGTTTTTCATCCCAAGAAATTCGAAACAATATAAAGTAGTAGTATTCTACAAAGTGTCTTGTATTTTCTTCTCAATTGGTCTTAATAAAGAGTGCGAGTGTTTCCCACATTGAGTTGTGTTCAATAATCTGGTATCAGAGCGAGGTTAGTATAGGTTGTCTGATCTCTTGGAATTCTTAGCATACTTTGTGGCTGCAGCAGCTTTGTCCGATCATCGACATCAGAAACGATTTCTTGAGATTATTAGTGAGAGAGTTTCTTTGTGTCGTGAGTAGTCTGTGACTCTACAAGCCTTGTGTCGAAAAAGCTTGTTTGGTATTACTGAGGTATTGTCAACACGATGGGTGACTTCTAAATCGTAGGAGGAATCAAAAAACTCAACAACAACTACTACAATACGTGGGTAACATGCATGATGTCCTATTTACAAGGACAGGATCTTTGGGAGATCATTGGCGGAAGTGAAACTATGCCGGCAGTAGAGAATTCCAACGATGCCTTGCGCAAATAGAAAATCAAAGCAGGAAAAGCAATGTTTGCCTTGAAGACCACAATCGAAGAAGAGATGTTAGAACATATTTGGGATGACAAGACACCGAAGGAAGCATGGAACACGTTCGTGATGTTATTCTCCAAGAAGAACGATACGTGGCTACAACTTCTAGAGAACGAGCTATTGTCAATTTCACAACATGACATGACGATTGCTCAGTACTTCCACAAAGTCGAGACGATCTGCCGAAAGATTACTAAACTAGAATCGAAGTCTACAATTGGAGAAGATCGAATGAAGAGGATCATTATCCACAAATTGCGACCATAATATATAAGCTTCATTATTGTTGTACAAGGATGGCTCACTCAACCATCACTTGTAGAGTTTGAAAAATTGTTAGCCAGCCAAGAAGCCATGGCAAAACAAATGGGAGGCATCACATTAAAAGGTGAAGAAGAAGCACTCTACACGAGTGAAAGTCGGGGCAACGATAAGCCATCTTTCAAACGTGGATACAAAAACGGTGACAAAAGAAGGAGTCATCAAGGAACTGCACAACCTAAGAGAGCTCAGAAGAATGACAACACGAGTTCTCAAGGAAAGAGATTTGAAGCTAATTGCTATAATTGCAGGAAGAAGGGCCACATGTCTAGAGATTGTTGGTCCAAGAAAAATCCGTCGAAAGCAATGTGGCATCCTCCAACATGGAGATGGAGGAGAAATGGGATGCAGAGGTACTATATGTCATAGAAGAAGACGAGCTAGCACTCATGGCGACGATGGGAGACCATATAAATTATGAGAATGACTGGATCGTTGATTCAGGATGCTCAAACCATATAACTGGCGATCAGAGTAAATTGCAAGACAAGAAAGAGTACAAAGGAAGCCATATGATACGCGGAGCAAATTACGACAATCATGTCTGGCAAAAAATCTAATACAGTGTCACTGTATAATGTTTATCATGTATCGGATATAAAGAAGAGCTTGTTGTCAGTGCCACAACTAACAACATGAGGAAACTACGTCTTGTTTGGGCAAAAAGATGTAAAAGTCTATCAAGTTGTTAAGATAATAGGAAAGCTGACAACAAAAGGACGAAGAGTGGAGTCTGTTTATGTCTTATTTGCAGAGTCTGCCTATATTGACAAGACCCAAAAGAATGAGACGAAAGATCTATGGCCTGCAAGATTGGACATGTTAGCTACCATAAGTTAAAGCTAATTATGCAGAAATCCATGCTCAAAGGTCTACCACAACATTGAAGAAATTCTACAACAGATGAAAGTCCTACCAGATTCAAACATCGAAGAAATTCTACAACACATGATGGGGGAGCAAAATACGCAAATTAAATAAAAGGTTGATGCGCCTGAAGATCCAAGTGACATTGGTATTGGAAAGCAAGAGGTGACTCAATCAAGCGAATCTGATAAAAATGAAACGACACGTCAGCAACTTAGGCGATCAAATAGAATCCGAAGGCCAAATCCTAAGTATGCAAATGCAGCTATTGTAGAAGACAGAGTTTACGAACTAGAGACATAGAAAGATGCATCACAAAACTCGGTTTGGCAGAAAGCGATGGAGGAAGAAATTATAGCCCTAGAGCATAATCAAACTTGGGAACTACTGCCAAGACGTAGAAGTTGATCGCACAGAAGTTGATCGCATAGATGAAGGATTGTTTCTCTGCCAACAAAAGTATAAAAGAGATATGCTTCAGAAGTTCAACATGTTAGAGTGCAAGCATCGACGGAGACAAATGCCAAGATTTGTGAACATGAAGAAAAAAAGTTGAATGATGAAACGACATACCGACAACTAGTAGGTAGTCTTATCTACCTAACTTTAACTCGGCCTGATATTTCTTATGCAGTTGGGGTTCTGAGTCGGTACATCCAAAGTCCAAAGAAGCCCCATTTGGATGCAACTCGACGGATTTTCAGATATGTCAAAGGTACAATCGACTATGGTCTTTTGTACAAAAGAAGCAAAGACTGCAAACTAGTTGGATACTATGATGCTGACAATGCAGGAGACCACGAAGCTCGGGGATCAACCATTGGGTATGTGTTCAAGTTTGTTCGGGAAAAATTTCTTGGTGTAGCAAGAGACAACCAACAGTATCATTATCAACTATACAAGCAGAGTATAGAGCAGCAGCTCGAGCAACTCAGGAAAGTACACAACGGAAACTCTTGATGGAAGATTTGCACCAGAAAATTGACTATCCAATATCACTTCATTGCGACAACTATTAAACAGGTCTACAAACCTCCTTTAATATTTAATTCAAGTCAAATACTTAAGCTACGGAGAATTAATGAGCCTAAAGACATCCCTCAAACCTATATGTGGAGCATAGAAAAGTCTTTAAATGTAATAGCACAAAGAAAAAAAAGTTAAGTTAAAGAAAAAAAGAAAAGAATAATAATAAATAAATAAAAATCATCCTTCCCCATTTCTCTCAACAGACCTCTCGTCCCTTTTCCAATTATCTCCCCCTCAGCCCACCTATTATTCTAGACTATCAAGTTGTGAAAAAATAAATAAATAAATAAAAACTAAAATAGTCTCCACCCATAAACTCAAATGGACGTTAAGAGAGATCTGGTCATATTATTAAGGTATATGTTAAATTTTTTTTCCCTTTTATTGTAATTTCATTTTTAGAAAATCACATTAAATTATAAGTTAAATCTTCCCTAGTTGCTGCAATTGTTTAGATTTGAGTTAGAATTCTGTCAATACAATTATACGAATTTTAGTAAATCATATTAATTAGTAATGTCACGTCAGTAATTATCAGTAACTTAAGATGGTAATTCCATATAAGTGGACAAATGAATAAATTAAAAATCTGTCAAATATTTGTGAACACACTAAAAAAGGAAAGATTTTAAAACTGTTAATCGAATGAAAACTAAAATAAAAGGAAAGATTTGAAGGGAAGAATCCCAGCCCACAAAAACAGGAGGGAGAGATAAGGGAAAATATAAAAACAAAAAAGAACGGAACGAAAAGCACCAGAAGAGAGGGAGGAAGAAAAAAAAGAAACGAAGATCTCAGAAGTACTAGATTGTTATACTAGTAAAAAAACATATATTCTTATTTCTAAAGTAATTTTCAAATATATTATGAAACTATAGTATCAAATAAATTGTATGTCACCCGGAATGGTATTGTTAGACATATTATATTCCAAGAAATATTAAATCTAAATGGAAAGATTAAGAATTTGTTAAATACTTAATAAAATTTAGGAGTTAGAATTACGGAAGAAATTCGGTGAATATCTTTAATAAGGTGAAGCACCTTGGCATAAGTGAGAACGAATTCGAGGAGCAAAAGCAAGCTAATTTGTAGTTAGATAGAACTTAGGCTAAGGCCATCCGAGTAAGTGGTCTTACTATTGGCATGGTTATATTTGATGTTGACACGTGCCTCGTAGTTCTGCACGTGTCATATATATCAATATGAGTGAATGGTTTATAGATCAACATTCTTATAATATTATATGTATATGTTATAATATGTGAATTGTACAATAACACTTACAATACGAGGTGTTCAATGATATGTTTGAGATAGGATACGAGAAGGATGCAATAAACGTAATGTAACGATAGGAGTAAGATATGTTCATGGAACGTTAAGGTTAGGGTATGTATCGAAGTGCTATGGATATGAGAGATTGAAAAAAACGATATGGTCACGATCGATTGATAAAGAATAAGATAGGGTTATGGGTAGAAAGGGATACAATTATGATAGAATGATAGAAGATAGCATTCGATATGACTAAGGTACGTTCATGTAATGATATGACTGTGACATGTATAAGAACGTTAAGGTCATGATAAGTTTGGAAACGATATGACCACTAAAAGTTTACAATATGGTATGATTATGATATGACATGTGAATGACGGATATATGTATATGTTCTCATATGATATGAAAATGACATGAAATATGCCATGGTATGAGATATGTGATAAATTGACATGTTTACGATATGATATATTGTGATGCGATATGTATATGATGAAATGTTATGTTAACAGCATGGAACGTTATGTTATGTCTCCTAAATTGTGTGTATACAGCATGATATGAATGTCATGAAATCACGATAAATGGCATGAAATATAACCCGGTTAGAATTATGTATGATATGAGAAATGATATGATATGAACGAAAAACTATGGCGAGGTTATATTTAATAATGTTGAAAACGAAAAAATATTGGGACCTCATGCATTATGTGTGCTCATGCATTTGGGGATACCCCTATTCCATCACGATGGTACGACGCGTACACCACGAGGCAAGTGAATATCATCATGTTTTACATAATGCTGCCGTGACGGTTACTAATTCTAATAGGCGTCCGGCTTAATTTTTCCACAGTCCCTTCAATTTTACTTAACTTAGGGTTCATATAGATTTTTAACCATTCCTACCAGTAAAACTTGAGAAAAGTCTAGATTTGTTTGAAAAATTTCTATACATTCCTCATCGTGAATCTCCCACTTGGCTCAATCTCAAGTCACGGTTTCATAATTGTATGTCATATTTTGGATACCTCATATCACAATCCATGTCGTAAATTGTGACACCTTTAAATCACCTCGAAACTTTCACATCTACCGTTGTCCTGAAACGTTCCTTTAAGTCTCACAATGATAAGAAACAATAAAAGTGGAAAAAAAAAATTAAACATGTGAAATAAAAGTAATGTAAAATAATGCCAAAAAAATGTTTACTTTCCCACTACGAGTCATCTCCATGTAGAAAAAAAGAAAATCCTTAAAGGTTGCCGAGAAAAGGGGTAAATCTAAGTGTGACTGCCAGAGTTCATAGGACGCCATGGAGGTCGACCTTTGACATATTCGTTGTCACTCTTTTGAAGAGTTCAAACATGAAGTCTCCATTATTTCTTATCCTTCTTTGACATATTCGTTGTCACTCTTTTGAAGAGTTCAAACATGAAGTCTCCATTATTTCTTATCCTTTTCTTTTTTTCACCCTACAACTCTTTTGAAGAGTTCAAACATGAAGTCTCCATTATTTCTTATCCTTTTCTTTTTTTCACCCTACAAATTTGAATCTCTCTTGGGTGTATGATTTATGCAACTTTTGAAGCATAGATGGTTGGATCGGTATAATTTTAAATGAATATTTAAAGGTATATATTTTATTGGGGATTGAAATTAAAATTAAGAATTAAAAATTATGGTCCAATTTTGTTTTATTTATCTATATTAAGTTAATGATGGATTATTTTAAAAAATAAAAGCTAATAATTAGCCTAAGCAATTTATTTAGATTTTGAATAATAAACTACTAAATTTAAATTTTATGAAGTAATCTTTCCATTTTAGATTCAGTGTATATTGAATTAAAATGTCATTTTAAAAATTATTTCACAAGTCACAAATATTCTTCTTCTTCTTTTAAAGCAAAGTATGGCCCCTTAGCTTAATTTTTATTTCACAAGTCACAAATATTCTTCTTCTTCTTTTAAAGCAAAGTATGGCCCCTTAGCTTAATTTTCAACTCCTTAGTCACAAATATTCTTCTTCTTCTTTTAAAGCAAAGTATGGCCCCTTAGCTTAATTTTCAACTCCTTATTGTATGTTCATTAAATAATTTCCTAAAAGAGATAAATCATTCTGATATTTATTTTTTCTAGTCTAATTCAAGAGATTTCTAACGAAATTGTTGAAATTTTGAATTAATGGTTTGTTTTGATTCTCGTTCCTATTAACCATGTGTATTTTTCTTCTAGTTGAATGTGCATACAAAATTGATAAATATCCTTAAAAGAACTATTTACATCTCTACCTAAAATCTACTTGATAATGCTAGTTAAGGAGAAAGTATAGAAAATGCAACCGTTCTAGATGTGTTTAACACAACTTTGTTTTTCCATCTCCACATAAAATAGCAAATGAAAAGGAATTGATATTTATCATTCATCGCAATTCTTTTTTTTTGGGTGAAGATTAACCTTAAATCAGTTTCCCAAACAGCTTTAACAACTTGTTCAACACAAGTTTTTTTTTTTTTTTTTTTTTTTTTTTTTTGCTATATAATGAACCAAAATCAAAATTATTAAGCATCAACAAAAGAGTTTTGTGTATCTAAAACAAAATGAAGACTCCAACCAGCTTCGGTTTTATCTTATTCTTGGCTTTGGAATCAAGCATTCTTATTAACACATGTTTTGCCGGATTCAATAGACAAGTTGGAGGGGAAAAAGGGCAACAACCAGCAACCAGATGGCAAGTGACTATTTACAATTATCAAACAAACTCAGTTTTAAATGCTCATTGCAAGTCAAAAGACGACGATTTGAGCGAACGCGTTTTGGCCAAGCAAGCTCAATTCAACTGGAGCTTCAGAATGAACTTTTCGCGTACGACTCTGTTTTGGTGCAATTTTAATAGTTCTAATGGACATGCTTCATTTGAGGTATTTTGGCCAGAGAACTCGTTTTGGCTTTCTGAAAGATGCGACTTTAAAAACTGCATTTGGGCAGCTTTTGATGATGGGTTTTACTTGAAAAATATTCCTTCGGGGAAGTTTGAATTGATACACCCTTGGGAAAAATGAAGTAAAGTTTCCCTTGCTCATTTTGATCCCACCAATCCTACTCTTTTTTTTTTTTCTTTTATGTTTAATTGCTTTCACATGTAATAATTCTACATAGAGTTGTGGGGTTTCCTTGTAGACTTAGGATGTTGTATATTTAAGTCTAATAAAAGTGGGAGTTATCGTTTGGGATTTTATAGTTATTTTGATGTTGATAATTTGGTTGGGTTTCAAGTTTCTAGTTGTAACCACCCATGTTCAAGCTTGGAAATATGGATTTGGCATTTATTGGCCCTAATACTCCCCTTACAATATTGTCACGTTATTTACTCCTTGCTTCTAAGAATGAAAACTGTCACCACAGACCGACATAAGTACTTCCGACATGTCTTTTCCTCCCTCACATGTTTGCTCCAAGAAAAGCACATTTAATCTCGAAGTTCTTATGATTAAGCCACCAAAAAAGCAAGTGCATCTTGTTGATATAGGTGGTAAGTTTCAATTCTTTTTAAGCATTTCTTAGTCATCTATACTCTGGATCACTTTCATTCGGATAGAATCCATGTTTATTCATGTACTCTCTTTAACTCGGGTATCACTCTACTCAAAATCCTTTAAGGATTAAGAAATATTTGAGGTTTTAAACTTGAAAGGGTAACAATTTAAGACGAAAAGAAAATATGTATAATAATTGAAAATGGTAATGTTAAGATCATAAAAAGGATATATGGAAAGAACTCGAGTCAATTAATCGATTTACAAGGAGAGATTAAATATTTTTTGGTCTAATCTTATACAAACTGATTGTATATGATACCCCCATCACTTGTCTTCACATGAACGATATGGATCAAATCATTTGTAACAATTACAAAGTGGGCCTATCAATACTATTATCTTAGTACTTGAAGTACTTATCTCTCCATAAAATTCGTAAATTTTACTAACCTTCATATATCATCTAGCAATTCTTTGTACTAAGTTTATTTCATATTTGAGTTTTCAACCATATGGAGACTTTTAACAAAATAGTGCATGTATGGCAATGAAAATGAATATACATGTTTCCATTTTATTTAAAAATTTCGAGCACCAAAATAGAAGAAATTTGAGAAGGAGAGGATCCCATTGTAGTTACCAGAAGTATATGATTGGCCTTGAGAGAGAAAAAAGAGTAGCCTAAGTTTTGGATAGTTGGGTGTGATGCTTTACTAAATAAAGTCTAACCTAAGAAACAAACACCCTTGATATCCTTTTGGTTTTTTTAGTTTTTCTTTTAATAGCCTTTTACATAAAAATCTATCTTTAATAGTTGTCCATGTAGGTTTGTTGGAGTGCAATGTATATATATATATATGGTTGGAAAGGATCCAAATGAAACACAAACAAATCCTAAATCTGTACAAAATAAAGGCTATAAATAATCTCTATATGATTTTGTTGTTTACTTTTGCATCAACTTCTAATGTTTTCACTTTTTTTGCGAGCCAATATCCAGAATCGCATTGAAAAGTGACGATTCTTAATTATCAAGACGTACCTTTACTGACTTAATGCAAATCAGAAAATGATGACTTAGGTAAATAAGGGTGTTCGCACCATGACAAGTTATTCAACCAGATCATATTATTTTATGTATATAGATCAAGCTGAAGATTGTTCAAACTCGAATTTTAGGAATCTTCATCACTCGATTCTTGTCTTGAAACATTGCCCGTAACTTCGTATTTATAGATCAAGCTTGCATCGCCATTGATTGTTCTAGAATTGTGGTGAATTTTCTCATTTTTTTTAATTTTTAACATTTCTAAAATTTCAGTCATAAATATCTAAAACGATGAAGGTGCTACCGACATTGGTTTTCAACTTTAACCATTCGATCTAAAGAACCTTGAGCCTTGTTAAACATATCCAAATAGTATCTCAATCCAACGATTGAATGTGAATATATGATTGACTTTCTTCTGCTGGACGGTTCTGGAACAAAATTTGGTTGCAGATTCTTTTTTAATTACAGTTTTGTAATTAAGTGGAGCTTCAAGGGTATTTTTTTTTGGTAATTTGTCACATTTGGAATATTTTATGATTATTTTCCTCAAAACATCCATATTTTTTCTTAAAATCCTTCATCCCTTGATGTTGTTGGTCAGGTTTTCCTTCTCGACCATCTTGAAATTCCTTCTAGACAAGGAAAATCGAGAAAGATCCTTGGTAATTGAAAAAATGACTTTTTTGCCGTTTTCTCCTACTTTTCCCTTTCCAATCTTTGTCCAAAGGCCTTAAATTCTTAAAATTACTTCTAACGGCGTAGAAATGACTTGCTAAAACTCTTGTCATTCTTGATCCTCTTAATTTCTTTCCTTGAATTCCTTGGATCTTACACGGGCGGCTTGTTCTTATTGGAGCTAATTTCCTTTATTTTTTGGGGTGTTACATCATATCTCGTCACTTGGCTCCCCAAGTCGTATTTATCAATCACAGTTTTGTACATGATCCTAAGATGAATTGGTTAACTCTTTACTAGTCTCTATGTCGTACATCTACGTATCATGAATATATGAGGTCCACTCTTTCTTAGAACATTTTCCATACTACACTAAACATAATTATTTGATTCATAAGCATCATAAACAAAACCTTAAACCAAACGACCACCGAGAGATCTAGATCAGCTAAATAAGGTTCATTTGAAATAGTTCTTGTTTTTTTCTATTAAATGATGGAACAATTTGATAACTATTTGAAATATGGAAATGAATTTTATGTTATGGTCGTTCGGGTACTTCACCTAGTCTAATTTTCATAGTGTCTCATGACCTTGCCTAACGGGGCTTTTATTTGGTCATCATATGTAAGGACCGGGCTGAGTAATTAAAACACAACACAATAGTTAAAACACAAAACGTTTCAAAACAAATGGGTTGAAGACGACGGGTGAGGCTTGTCTATGACACCTACTCCAGAGTCGGCTCCCAACCTCGACTAAATCCTTATTACCTGAAAAAACAAAAAAAATCAAAATAAGGAAGGAGTACAAGACTCAGCAAGTAGCCTACTTGTAGGCTCTTAATCGTGTCCTTTATATGCTAGGATATCGCACTCTTTCTTTTCTTGTTCTTGTTTTTGTTGTAAGTACCTAGGCCCCTTAGTTCTGTTTCTGACTTGAACTTCTGTTAAGAATGAGAAATAGAATTGGGATCGAAAACGCAATCTTCATTAATATTCACAATGTTTAAATAGGATACAAGGTACCAACTAATACCTAACAATAAGGGAAAATATAAACTAACTAAATCTTGAGAATAAAATAAAATATACTACCAATCAAATCATGAAGGAAAAAATATTAATTAAGATATATTCAACAACTAATTATTATACTATATTGTCCACATATTATATCTTAATATTCCCCCTCAAGTTGGAGAGTGTATGTCAATCACACCCAACTTGTCTTTCAAAAAATCAAATTAATGTCTTCCCAAAGTTTTAGTGAAAATATCTACAAATTGCATTTTAGTCGAAACATAACATGGTTTGATGATTCCAACTTGTATTTTTTCTCGAACTATATGATAATCTATTTCTATGTGTTTCGTACGTTGGTGAAAAACTAAATACACTAAATACACTATGTCAGGCCTAGTAACGGATAAATATATTAATCTGTCAATCAACCGTTTGTATGTACTTGGATCATTCAACTTCTCTCCTTCTGTTAAAGAAAGTTTTAGATTTTGCTCCATAGGAAATTTTTCTGGACGTGCTTCTGTAAGACCTGTGTCTTGAAGAATGTCTAGAGCATACTTCCTTTAAGACATAAAAATTTCTTTTCTAGACCTAGAAAATTCAATGCCTAGGAAATATTTCAAATTCCCTAAATCTTTGATAAGACATTTCTCGAGTAAACTAGTTTTGAGATGTTGAATCTCTTTTTATTTTGTATATAAAGAGTAATCTGCTACTGAATGTAGCCTGCATATTGTATAGTGGTAGAGAATATGGAGAAACAATTGCGAGAAGCCTGTTTTAAACCATAGAGAGATTTATGGAGCCGACATACTATATTCTCCCCCTGTCGGCGAATACCTGGTGGTAAAGACATATAGACTTTCTCGTCTAGATTACCATGGAGAAAGACATTTTGAACATCCAACTAATGAGTGAACCATTTTCGAGCAACGACAATAGTGAGTAAGCAACAAAGTGTAGTAAGTTTCGCTGCAGGAGAAAATGTCTCTTTGTAATCAACACCCTCAACATGAGTGTATCCCTTTGCTACCAATGGAGTTTCATAACGTTCAACAGAACCCTCAGAATTGTGTTTAATCTTGTACACCCAACGACAGCCAATAGCTTTATGGCCAGGTGGTAGAGGAACGAGAGAAGTATGCTGCAATTTCATCATTCATAGTCTGCGGCCATAATGGGTCGCCAACTGCCTCATTATAGGTTTTAGGTTCTGTCTTGGCTGTAATAAGAGTTAGAAAAGTACGTTGAGTAGGAGAAAAAGGAGAGAATGAAAGGTAATGATGAAGGGGATACCTGGTGCTAGTGTTGGGACTTGAGCTAGAGGTTAAATGATTGGCTCCAGAAGACATCTCATAAACATTATAACAAGCTAGAAGCTGTTTGGTACGAGTAGAACGTCGGAGTGGAACTGATGTATCAGGTGGGATAAGGTTAGAACTAGTGGGTGAATCTGGAGAAGGAACAGAAGGCGGAGGAGACGACGAAGTAGTAGGTGAAGGAATAGAAGGTAGGGGAGGACTAGAATGGATGTTTCAGTAGGATGAATCTTGAAATGGTAAAACGGGAGTTAAAGGAGCTAATGTCAAAGTTTGTGAAGCTGATGAAAAAGGAAAATCATCGTCACAAAATTTAACAGCACGACTGATAAAAAAAATAAAAAATTTAATTTGCATGTCATACAACTTGTAACCTTTGTGACCACAAGGATATCCTACGAAAACACAAAGAATTGCCCGAGGTTCAAATTTTTGCTTAGGGTGTACTACAGTTGCATAAAACTTACAACCAAAAACTTTAAGATGGTGAAATGTAGGTGGTCGTTTGTAGAGTGCTTCAAAGGATGTCTTGTTAGATAACAATGGTGATGGTGTTCTATTTATAAGATAAACAACAGTCAAAATGCACTCTTACCAAAAATTAAGTGGAACCTGTGACTGAAAGAGAAGGGACCTAGCTACATTTCGCATACTACGATGGTTGCATTCTACGACTCCATTTTTTGTTTTTTTTTTGGAATATAGGCACAAGTGCGCAGAAAGTCAATGTCACAAGAAGTAAAAAATGGTTGCAAAGATAAGAACTCAGTCCCATTGTCTGATCTATCTATCTTGATAGTAGTATGAAATTGAGTTTGAATGAATTTAACAAAGTTCATTAACAAATGATGTACTTCTGATTTATGTTGCATAAGAAAAACCCAAGTACATCGAGTAAAATCATCATCAATAGTGAGAAAAAAACGAACACCATAACGGGTTAGAAATTTATGTAGTCCCCAAACATCACAATGTAACATATGAAAGGCAGAATGAGTTGTTATCGAGCTTCTTGGGAAAGACAGTCTAGTTTGTTTTGCTAATGGGCAAATACTACAGTTATGAGAAAAAATAGCATTATTAAGATGCAATTGCTCAGCTAGAAATTTAAAACAAGAAAAAGAAGGATGACCTAGGCGTAAATGCCACAAGTTAGATGACTGAGATACTTGGTGAGCTGAAGATTTGATTCGAGATGGAGAACTAGACAGAGACCTCCGAATTGTTTACCCGAGACAATCATCCTCAATGTAGCCAAGTCCTGCATAACACAAGAATCAGGATAGAAGGTGACATAACATTTCATGTCGTTGGTAAGTTTGCTGATGAACATTAGGTTTAAATTGAATGAAGGCACACATAAAACATTATTTAATTTAAGGTGAGGATTAAAGGAAACATTGCCAGTATTGTGACACATGTGCTGTCCCTCCATTAGGCAAATTTATTGTAGATATGGTGGCAACGTTTGGTTCATTCATAATAGAAGCTTCGGATACTATATGATTCGTAGTATCCATAGCTCCCGTATCGAGAATCCATGGATTAGAACTTGTAGAGTTAATAGATATTGCAGATACTGGAAACAAACCTGCAACATTGATGCTATTGTCAGAATTACTAGAAGGATGATGAATAAGTGCAGATAATGCTTGTGCTAACTGTTGTAATTGCTCAGAAGAAAATTTTGGACTGGAATTAGGTGACTGTTCTTTTGTATTCAACTGAGAAACATCGGCCATATTTGCAAATGATCGATATCCATGATTGTTGCGTTGATTGACTTGTGTTGCCCTTCCATAATTATTTTTCTGTCGACATCGATCTTCTTTATTTCCCCTTCTATCACAAAATTTATAGTAAAACGTAACGATTCGACACTCATCAATTGTATGACCACTTTTATTGCAGTGTTCACATGATTCGTCTTTGGCGAATTTTGAATATGTTGTTTTCTTCCGAACTGTTGATGCAATCGAGAAATTCTCAGTAGGTTTAGAAGTTACCCGATACTACATCTCTTCTTGTACGAGTAATGAATAGGCTTGTCTCACCTTAGGTAATGGAGTCATCATCAATATGTTAGATCTCACCATTTTATAAGTCTCGTTCAGCCTCATGAGTAGTTGCATCAACTTGTCTTCTCCGCGTTGATCATGTATTTGACGTTGATTATAGGTAAATGGTGTGCGGTGTTAAAATATCATCACTATCCCAATAGAATCAAGCCTAATAATTATAGGAGCCCATTGTATATTTATTTTAGTAGAGATTTTAGGAAAGATACTAGATATTTTAGGAAAGAGATCTCGATATTTTAGGAAAAAGATTTAGATTTGTTAGGTCTAGATTGCGTAGGGTATAGTATAAATACCCCTCGACCCTACCTAGTTTTTCATCCCAAGAAATCCGAAACAATATAAAGTAGTAGTATTCTACAAAGTGTCTTGTATTTTCTTCTCAATTGGTCTTAATAAATAGTTCGAGTGTTTCCCACATAGAGTTGTGTTCAATAATCTGGTATCTGAGCGAGGTTAGTATAGGTTGTCTGATCTCTTGGAATTCTTAGCCTACTTTGTGGCTGCAGCAGCTTTGTCCGATCATCGACATAAGAAACGATTTCTTGAGATTATTATTGAGAAAGTTTCTTTGTGTCGTGAGTAGTCTGTGACTCTACAAGCCTTGTGTCGAAAAAGCTTGTTTGGTATTACTGAGGTATTGTCAACACGATGGGTGACTTCCAAATCGTAGGAGGAATAAAAAAACTCA
>NW_019268596.1:831336-835540 GCF_002738365.1 Cucurbita moschata | reverse complement strand
CGTTATTTCAATTTCTCCCCGTTCTTTTCTTCCTTTCTTTACAAATGGCAACCTCCCCCGCTCATCGCGTTTCTTCTCCCCGACGTGTCCGCGCGGGCCCCGCCGACCGTTCCGAGCACGTGCGTGCGGGGGAGGTTACCACTTGGGATGTCACCGTGCTTGAGTCCTTGCATGATGTTGTTTCTTTGGTCGAGGGCGAAGGGCATGAGTTTAGCTATTCTCCTAATTCCAGCCCTTTCCTAATTGGTCTAATAAAGAGAACTCCCTTCAATTTCTTTTTTGATTATTTCGGTAAATTGTGATTCCTCGTTGTTTGAATGGACAGTTTTACTTGCATGGCCCCGTTGTTGGCCATTTTGAGTTATGACGTGCATCTATGTCGATATGTTATGGCAGATTCATATACGTACAAAATGAACAAAAATTAGAATGATCATAGAGCTCGAAGGGTGCTTGGTTGAAATCTCAAAGTGGTGATATGTGGAAGAAAAAATTTGTGTAAGCAAAATTTAAGGTCAAAACGGCCATATTTTGGGATGAAGGGTTGGGCAAGCCGCCTTTGGCGACTTGCCAGCGTGTAGATCTCAAGAAGTTACATAAAATGAAAAAAAAAATCATCTAATTTGATTAATCGCGGTCAAAGTTATGACGTTTTAAAGTTTCAACTTAAGTCTAAGATAATAGGGAGAGCATTAAATATACCGATTCACTTAAATTTTTGTTTTTTTGCAACCACGATGTTATAGATCGTGGAAAAACGTATGAAAACGAGTACTCATACAACAAAAACAAGGTTGTATCGAGCAATATATGTTGTTCGAAATGTTTTTCTAAGAGGGTACTCAATTGCGAATTGCTCAAACCTGTACCGCAGAGAGTAAAGTAAGATGCAAAACGGAGCCGCTAATTTTATCAATTTTTATTTCTCTCCTTTTATTTTATTTTGTGGTACATTATTATATAGACGGTTGTTTTGTAGTTATATTTACATAACAAATAATATATACTATGTAGGATTTTTTTTTTGCATATATTTACCACTAATATACTTTTATATCTTCATGTGTGTACTTTACTTTACCGGCATAACATGAAATTCCCTTTTTACTCTTTTTTTTATTTAAATTTGTTCAGATTCAGCACAATATTTACCGATTAGTCACTCAATCTCAATCTAAATGGGAACATGCAAAATGGTGCTAAGTATTAGATTTTTCTATATATTTTAATTTACCCCAAACTTAAAATATGGCTTAACCTGGTAAATATGAAACTCTTTCTTATACTATGTTATCCAACTAGATTTTTTTAGTCATATTTTATTTTATGGGATTACTTTTCTCGGTGAACTTACAATTTGATGGGATCTAGTCTTCTCAATCCGAGGAGGACGAGCCAGCTGTCTTCATGGTAACTGCATGCGTCCCTAATTTCGATTCCAAATCCACAGAGATGGAGGTAATTGACGACGATGTTGAACCCGATAAAGAGCTCCAGCTGGGGAGCCCAATTCAACTAGAGGAGGAGCGAGTGTTCGCTCAGATCGGTGAGAGGGACGAGCAACACGAGCACCAAGCACAATTCAACTAGAGGAGGAGCGAGTGTTCGCTCTGATCGGTGAGAGGGACGAGCAACACGAGCACCAGCGATGGATCCTTGACACAGGGGCAACAAACCATATGACCGGGGCTAGGTCTGCGTTCTCTGAGCTCGACTCGAGGATCCGTGGGATGGTGAAATTTGGCGATGGCTCCGTCGTCGAGATCGAAGGGCGCGGCACCATCCTGTTCGTCAGCAAGGGAGGCGAGCATCGCAAGCTGACCGACGTCTACTTCATCCCGAGGCTCAAGGCTAACCTTATGAGCCTGGGTCAACTCGATGAGACAGGTTGCTTCATTTCCATCGAGCGCAGACTACTCAAAATCTGCGATAATCAATGACGGCTGCTCACGCAGGCATGGCGCACGACAACCCGTCTTTACATCCTGGAGTTAGAGATAGACCAACCCGTCAGCCTCTCGGCCAAGACCGAAGAGGTATCTTGGAGGTGGGACGAACCGTCTTTACATCCTGGAGTTAGAGATAGACCAACCCGTCAGCCTCTCGGCCAAGACCGAAGAGGTATCTTGGAGGTGGGACGCAAGGTATGGGCACTTAAACTTTCCTGCCCTAGAAAAGCTACAGAAGAAGGAGTTGGTGCACGGTTTGCCAGCAATCAAAGGCGTGAACAAGCTGTGCGACGGGTGCCTCATCGGCAAACAAAGGCGCACACCCTTTCTGTCTCGAACATCCTATCGAGCCGATGAGCCATTGGAGCTTGTACACGGCGATATCTGCGAGCCCATCAAGCCGGCGACCCCAGGCGGTAAGAGTCTCTTCCTCCTGTTAGTCGATGACAAAAGCCACTTCATGTGGCTGACCCTGCTGCAAACGAAAAGTGAGGCGGCAGAGGTGGTTAAGCGCATTAAAGCGTGAGTGGAGGCCGAATGTGAGAAGAAGATGCGATTGCTGTGCACAGACCGAGACGGAGAATTCACCTCGGCAAGTTTCGGTAAGTACTGCGACGAGATCGGCATACAACGGCACCTAACGGCGCCTTACTCCCCCCAACAGAACGGAGTGGTAGAGCACCGAAATTAGACCATTGTCGGGATAGCGAGGTCATTGTTGGTGACGACCGGGATGCCAGGGAGATTCTGGGGAGAGGCAGTAATGACGGCTGTCTATCTCCTCAATCGGTCACCAACCCAAAGCCTCGAAGGGAAAACCCCATATGAGGCCTGGTACAACAAAAAACCAACCTGGTACAACAAAAAACCAACAGTACATCATTTTCGCGTGTTCGGCTGCGTCGCATACATGAAGGTAACACGTCCCCACCTCGCCAAGCTCGATCCCAGGGGGCTGAAGGTCGTCTTCATCGGCTACGAACCCGGGAGCAAGGCGTACAGACTCTATGATCCTGTAGGGGGGCGAGCTCATGTGTCTCGCGACGTCGCCTTCGACGAAAGCACCTTCTGGCAGTGGAATGACGTGGTCGAGGCAGACCGTAATCCAAATCAATTCACGATGGAGTACCTCGTCACCGAGCCTGAAGAAGGAGGAGCCCAGCATCAGGAGACGTCACCGCCGCCAGCAAGTGCACCACCTGAACCAGTGGAATTCGCAACACCACGGACTGCGGATTCGACACTGGATGCCGATCACGATACTGATCTGGAGGCCAGGTACCGGAGGATGGATGACCTAGTGGGAGGAGGTGAACCACCTGGACTAGCAGCGCGCGAGCTCGAGGAAGTGGCCGAACTACATGCCATCAGTGTAGATGAATCGAACACCTTCGCCGAAGCAGAAAAGAACCCGTGCTGGCTGAAGGCAATGCAGGAGGAGATGACATCCATCACCAAGAATCAGACGTGGAGTCTGGAGGATATGCCGTTGGGACACCGAGCCATAGGGCTCAAATGGGTCTTCAAATTGAAGCGCAACGAAAGAGGAGAAGTTGTGAAGCACAAGGCCGTCTGGTGGCGAAGGGCTACGTCTAGAAGCAAGGAGTGGACTTCGAAGAGGTATTTGCGCCAGTAGCAAGGTTAGAATCCGTTCGCTTCTTGCTAGCAATTGCGGCACATTACTCTTGGGAGGTTCACCATATGGACGTAAAGTCTGCTTTCCTTAACGGAGAGTTGAAGGAGACCGTCTATGTTCGACAACCACCTGGTTTCCTAGACAACGACAACCCTAATAAGGTACTGCGCCTGCACAAAGCACTCTACGAGCTTCGACAAGCCCCACGAGCCTGGAACGCGAAGCTCGTCAGTACCCTACTGTCACTGAAATTCAAACGCTGTGACTCTGAGCATGGTATGTACACGCACGGCCACGGCAAGAAGCGACTGATCGTGGGAGTGTACGTCGACGACCTCATAATCACTGGAGGCGACGTGGAAGTCCTCGGAAGGTTCAAGAAGGAGATGTCGAAAAACTTCGAGATGAGCGATCTCGGCGTGCTCAGCTACTACCTCGGCATCGAAGTGCAACAAAACTCTTCCGGCATCTCCATCTACCAAAGTGCATACGCGAAGAAGCTGCTGGACACAATTGAGCTTGTGGACAGTAATCCTACCAGGACGCCAATGGAGGCCCGACTCCAACTAAGGAAAGCCGGCACTACTACGACAGTCGACTCCACCAATTACCGCAGCAT
>NW_019268596.1:741134-831326 GCF_002738365.1 Cucurbita moschata | reverse complement strand
CCGTCTTTACATCCTGGAGTTAGAGATAGACCAACCCGTCAGCCTCTCGGCCAAGACCGAAGAGGTATCTTGGAGGTGGGACGCAAGGTATGGGCACTTAAACTTTCCTGCCCTAGAAAAGCTACAGAAGAAGGAGTTGGTGCACGGTTTGCCAGCAATCAAAGGCGTGAACAAGCTGTGCGACGGGTGCCTCATCGGCAAACAAAGGCGCACACCCTTTCTGTCTCGAACATCCTATCGAGCCGATGAGCCATTGGAGCTTGTACACGGCGATATCTGCGAGCCCATCAAGCCGGCGACCCCAGGCGGTAAGAGTCTCTTCCTCCTGTTAGTCGATGACAAAAGCCACTTCATGTGGCTGACCCTGCTGCAAACGAAAAGTGAGGCGGCAGAGGTGGTTAAGCGCATTAAAGCGTGAGTGGAGGCCGAATGTGAGAAGAAGATGCGATTGCTGTGCACAGACCGAGACGGAGAATTCACCTCGGCAAGTTTCGGTAAGTACTGCGACGAGATCGGCATACAACGGCACCTAACGGCGCCTTACTCCCCCCAACAGAACGGAGTGGTAGAGCACCGAAATTAGACCATTGTCGGGATAGCGAGGTCATTGTTGGTGACGACCGGGATGCCAGGGAGATTCTGGGGAGAGGCAGTAATGACGGCTGTCTATCTCCTCAATCGGTCACCAACCCAAAGCCTCGAAGGGAAAACCCCATATGAGGCCTGGTACAACAAAAAACCAACCTGGTACAACAAAAAACCAACAGTACATCATTTTCGCGTGTTCGGCTGCGTCGCATACATGAAGGTAACACGTCCCCACCTCGCCAAGCTCGATCCCAGGGGGCTGAAGGTCGTCTTCATCGGCTACGAACCCGGGAGCAAGGCGTACAGACTCTATGATCCTGTAGGGGGGCGAGCTCATGTGTCTCGCGACGTCGCCTTCGACGAAAGCACCTTCTGGCAGTGGAATGACGTGGTCGAGGCAGACCGTAATCCAAATCAATTCACGATGGAGTACCTCGTCACCGAGCCTGAAGAAGGAGGAGCCCAGCATCAGGAGACGTCACCGCCGCCAGCAAGTGCACCACCTGAACCAGTGGAATTCGCAACACCACGGACTGCGGATTCGACACTGGATGCCGATCACGATACTGATCTGGAGGCCAGGTACCGGAGGATGGATGACCTAGTGGGAGGAGGTGAACCACCTGGACTAGCAGCGCGCGAGCTCGAGGAAGTGGCCGAACTACATGCCATCAGTGTAGATGAATCGAACACCTTCGCCGAAGCAGAAAAGAACCCGTGCTGGCTGAAGGCAATGCAGGAGGAGATGACATCCATCACCAAGAATCAGACGTGGAGTCTGGAGGATATGCCGTTGGGACACCGAGCCATAGGGCTCAAATGGGTCTTCAAATTGAAGCGCAACGAAAGAGGAGAAGTTGTGAAGCACAAGGCCGTCTGGTGGCGAAGGGCTACGTCTAGAAGCAAGGAGTGGACTTCGAAGAGGTATTTGCGCCAGTAGCAAGGTTAGAATCCGTTCGCTTCTTGCTAGCAATTGCGGCACATTACTCTTGGGAGGTTCACCATATGGACGTAAAGTCTGCTTTCCTTAACGGAGAGTTGAAGGAGACCGTCTATGTTCGACAACCACCTGGTTTCCTAGACAACGACAACCCTAATAAGGTACTGCGCCTGCACAAAGCACTCTACGAGCTTCGACAAGCCCCACGAGCCTGGAACGCGAAGCTCGTCAGTACCCTACTGTCACTGAAATTCAAACGCTGTGACTCTGAGCATGGTATGTACACGCACGGCCACGGCAAGAAGCGACTGATCGTGGGAGTGTACGTCGACGACCTCATAATCACTGGAGGCGACGTGGAAGTCCTCGGAAGGTTCAAGAAGGAGATGTCGAAAAACTTCGAGATGAGCGATCTCGGCGTGCTCAGCTACTACCTCGGCATCGAAGTGCAACAAAACTCTTCCGGCATCTCCATCTACCAAAGTGCATACGCGAAGAAGCTGCTGGACACAATTGAGCTTGTGGACAGTAATCCTACCAGGACGCCAATGGAGGCCCGACTCCAACTAAGGAAAGCCGGCACTACTACGACAGTCGACTCCACCAATTACCGCAGCATTGTCGAGAGTCTGCGCTATCTGGTAAACTCTCGTTCTGATCTTGCTTATTTTGTTGGATATGTGAGCAGGTTTATGGAAGCACCTAGGGAGGAGCATCTAGTGGCTGTCAAGCGCATCCTGCGCTATGTAGCCGGAACCAGAGGCTGGGGCGTAAGATACTGCGCTGGGAGCGGAAAGGAGAAACTCAAGCTGGTCGGCTACAGTGATAGTGACATGGCCGGTGACGTTGATGATCGTAAGAGCACCAGCGGAATGATCTACTTTCTCTCAGGCGGCGCGATCAGCTGGCAATCAACAAAACAGAAGGTAGTTGCTTTGTCTTCCTGCGAAGCAGAATACATCGCGGCTTCGATGGCAGCAACACAAGGGATCTGGCTTGCACGACTAATGGAAGAACTCATCGGGAGAGAAAGCGATCCACCAATGCTATACGTAGACAACAAAGCTACGATCTCCCTGATCAAAAATCCAGTTTTGCACGACCGGAGCAAGCACATAGAAATCAAATTCCACTACATTCGAGAATGTGCAGATCGAGGGCTCATCAAGATTGATTTCATCCGAACAGAGGAACAACTTGGAGACATTTTCACCAAGTCCCTGGCGCGGGTGAAATTTGAAGAACTACGCTCAAAGATCGGAGTTCAAATAATAAGGTACAGCTTTTAGGAGGAGATTGTTAAATAAAAGCCATGCCTTATTTAGTTAGGTTTGTAAAAACATATGAGTTCACGCGAATGGAGGAGCGTGATTCTAGGGGCCATTGGTTTTGGCAATTTGGGTGAAGTCTTCGTCCACTTCTTCTATTTTTGTGTAATTGGTTTTTCTATTTTTGTAATTAGATTTGTTATTTAAACCGTTCAACTGAAGTAAAATTATATATCGAGTCTTCAGCAATCTCAGCGAATCTCTCACTCTCTCTCCTTTTACTTCCGCTAATTTTTCCTTCGAAGAAACCTTCGGCCAATTTTTTCGTCGACACTGTCTTTCGAATTGCCAGAGTCAACAGTTTCAACCCATAAAGCGCCTTCTTTAGTTTTAGTACCTTCTTCTCTTCTCCAATTTTCACGTACCTGGGAGGTTGTTCGAGATATACTTCTTCTTCAAGCACACCATTCAAGAAGGTTGATTTGACATCCATTTGAAAAATCAGCCATTTGAATTGGGCTGCTTGAGAAATGATCAATCAGATTGTCTCCATTCTAGCGACGGAGCAAACACTTCGTCATAGTCGATTCCTGCCTTTTGCTTGTATCCCTTCGTATCAAGTCGCGATTTGTACCGCTCAATCTCGCCTTGATTATTCATCTTTTTCTTGAATACCCACTTCACACCTATGGGCTGACTTCAGTTAAATAAAAGCCATGCCTTAGTTAGGTTTGTAAAAACATATGAGTTCACGCGAATGGAGGAGCGTGATTCTAGGGGCCATTGTTTTGGCAAAGTGGGCGAAGTCTTCATCCACTTATTCTATTATTGTATATTTGGTTTTTCTATTTTTGTAATTAGATTTATTATTTAAACCATTCAACGGATGTAAAATAAAATATCGAGTCTTCAGCATTATCAGCGAATATCCCTCTCTCTCTCCTTTTACTTCCGCTAATTTTTCCTTCGAAGAAACCTTCGGCCAATTTTTTCGTCGACATCCGATTTGCCAGAGTCAACAAGTGGTATCAGAGCCTCGTTGAAGCGATCGGTAGTATACCATCATAGAAGAGCCAACCTATCAACAATCAAGTTGAATAGCTCAAGTGGTTAGAGTGTCGACCTAACAACACACAGGTCTCAGGTTCGAGTAGAAGAAAATGCAAAGGGCGAAAATAAGCACATCGTGGGGTCCATCCCGAGCAAGCTCGCTCACTCCTCCACGCCGCCGTCAAGTGCCGGCATCTCCATCACCACCACGAAGAGGCCGACGCCGTGATGACGGGCGTCGAGTTGTCGTTGAGCGAGTGATCAGGGAGACAACGACCGCTGTCGTTCAGTACCCGATGTTGACAAGGTCCAACTACAACGAGTGGGCCTTGTTGATGCGCCTTAACCTACAGGCGCAAGGGTTATTGCACGCTGTCGAGCCAGAGGAAGGAGAAACAATCGAGTACGCTTATCGTGGGGTCCATCCCGAGCAAGCTCGCTCACTCCTCCACGCCGCCGTCAAGTGCCGGCATCTCCATCACCACCACGAAGAGGCCGACGCCGTGATGACGGGCGTCGAGTTGTCGTTGAGCGAGTGATCAGGGAGACAACGACCGCTGTCGTTCAGTACCCGATGTTGACAAGGTCCAACTACAACGAGTGGGCCTTGTTGATGTGCCTTAACCTACAGGCGGGTTATTGCACGCTGTCGAGCCAGAGGAAGGAGAAACAATCGAGTACCGGGAGGATCGGCTGGCGTTCGCCGCCATATTACGATCTGTGCCCCCAGAGATGCTGGCTTCTCTTTCCACCAAGCGCACCGCACAATCGGCCTGGGAGGGAATCAAATCCCGTCGGGTCGGTGTAGTTGGACCTTGTCAATTGCGAAAAGGAGCTCTCGGAGATTCGCTTTAAGGACGGCGAATCCGTCGATGATTTTTCAATGTGGATCACGGGGCTCGCCAACAGCATCACCACCCTCGGTGGTGGCATCAGCGAGACAGAAATCGTGAAGAAGATGTTGCAGGTCGTTCCCGATCACCTCGAGCAAGTCGCGATTTCAATCGAGACATTGCTTGACGTGAACGACCTAACAGTGGAAGAGGTGACCGGAAGACTACGTAACGTCGAGCAGCGGAAGAAGAATATCACTTCAGCTGTTGACAAGGAGGGCCGTCTACTCCTCACGGAGGAGGAATGGCTTGCACGCCTAAAGCTCCGCGACAACACCGGCGAGAGCAACGGGTCCTCCTCCAGCCGCAAAGGCGGTAAGAAGCCATGGATGTCCCACGGGCGCACGCGCGGGAAAGATGGGAATCAAAAGAAGGAGTCGACCAATGGCAGGCCGATCCAATGCTCGAACTGTGGGAAGAGAGGACACCTGAGCAGAAATTGCTGGAGCAAGCTGAGGAATAAGGAGAAGGCCGAAAAGGCCCATGTGGCTCAATCCGAGGAGGAGACGAGCCAGCTCTCTTCATGGTAACTGCATGCGTCCCCAATTTCGATTCCAAATCCGACGACGATGTTGAACCCAAGAAAGAGCTCCAGTTGGGTCCAAATCCGACGACGATGTTGAACCCAAGAAAGAGCTCCAGTTGGGCGTAGCAAAAGATGGCACCAGCTGGGGAGCCAATTCAACTGGAGGAGGAGCGAGTGTTCGCTCAGATCGGCGAAAGGGACGAGCAACACGAGCACCAGCAATGGATCCTTGACACAGGGGCAACAAACTATATGACAGGGGCTAGATCTGCGTTCTCCGAGCTCCACTCGGGGATCCGTGGGATGGTGAAATTCGGCGACGGCTCCGTCGTCGAGATCGAAGGGCGCGGCACCATTCTGTTCGTCAGTAAGGGAGGCGAGCATCGCCAGCTGATCGACGTCTACTTCATCCCGAGGCTCAAGGCTAACCTTGTGAGCCTGGGTCAACTCGATGAGACAGGTTGCTTCATTTCCATCGAGCGCGAACTACTGAAAATCTGCGATAATCAACGACGGCTGCTCACGCAGTCAAGGCGCACCACAAACCATCTTTACATCCTAGAGTTAGAGATAGACCAACCCGTTAGCCTCTCGGCCAAGACCGAAGAGGTATCTTGGAGGTGGCACGCAAGGTACGGACACTTAAACTTTCCTGCCCTAGAAAAGCTACAGAAGAAGGAGTTGGTGCACGGCTTGCCAGAAATCAAAGGCGTGAACAAGCTGTGCGACGGGTGCCTCATCGGCAAACAGAGGCGCACACCCTTTCCGTCTCGAACAGCCTACCGAGCCGATGAGCCATTGGAGCTTGTACACGGCGATATTTGCGGGCCCATCAAGCCGGCGACCCCAGGCGGTAAGAGTCTCTTCCTCCTGTTAGTCGATGACAAAAGCCGCTTCATGTGGCTGACTCTGCTGCAAGTGAAAAGTGAGGCGGCAGAGGCGGTTAAGCGCATGAAAGCACGAGCGGAGGCCGAATGTGAGAAGAAGATGCGAGTGCTGCGCACAGACCGAGGCGGAGAATTCACCTCGGCAGGTTTCAGTAAGTACTGCGACGAGATCGGCATACAACGGCACCTAACGGCGCCCTACTCCCCCCAACAGAACGGAGTGGTAGAGCGCCGAAATCAGACCATTGTCGGGACAGCGAAGTCATTGTTGGTGATGGCCGGGATGCCTGGGAGATTCTGGGGAGAGGCAGTAATGACAGCTGTCTATCTCCTCAATCGGTCACCAACCCGAAGCCTCGACGGGAAGACGCCATATGAGGCCTGGTACAACAAAAAACCAACAGTACATCATTTTCGCGTGTTCGGCTGCGTCGCATACATGAAGGTAACACGTCCCCATCTCGCCAAGCTCGATCCCAGGGGGCTGAAGGTCGTCTTCATCGGCTACGAACCCAGGAGCAAGGCGTACAGACTCTATGATCCTGTAGGGGGGCGAGCTCACGTGTCTCGCGACGTCGTCTTCGACGAAAGCACCTTCTGGCAGTGGAATGACGTGATCGAGGCAGACCGTAATCCAAATCAATTCACGGTGGAGTACCTCGTCACCGAGTCTGAAGAAGGAGGAGCCCAGCATCAGGAGACGTCACCGCCGCCAGCAGGTGCACCACCTGAACCAGTGGAATTCGCAACACCACGGACTGCGGATTCGACGCTGGATGCCGATCACGATACTGATCTGGAGGCTAGGTACCGGAGGATGGATGACCTAGTGGGAGGAGGTGAACCACCTGGACTAGCAGCGCGCGAGCTCGAGGAAGTGGCCGAACTAGATGTTGTCAGTGCAGATGAACCAAACACCTTCGCTGAAGCAGAAAAGAACCCGTGCTGGCGGAAGGCAATGCAGGAAGAGATGACATCCATCACTGAGAACCAGACGTGGAGTCTGGAGGATATGCCACCGGGACACCGAGCCATAGGGCTCAAGTGGGTCTTCAAACTGAAGCGCAACGAAAAAGGAGAAGTTGTGAAGCACAAGGCTCGTCTGGTGGCGAAGGGCTACGTCCAGAAGCATGGAGTGGACTTCGAAGAGGTATTTGCGCCAGTAGCAAGGTTAGAATCCGTTCGTTTCTTGCTGGCAATTGTAGCACATCACTCTTGGGAGGTTCACCATATGGACGTAATGTCTGCTTTCCTTAACGGAGAGTTGAAGGAGACCGTCTATGTTCGACAACCACCTGCTTCCTGGATAACGACAACCCTAATAAGGTACTGCGCCTGCACAAAGCACTCTACGGGCTTCGACAAGCCCCACGAGCCTGGAACGCGAAGCTCGACAGTACCCTACTGTCACTGAATTTCAAACGTTGTGCCTCTGAGCATGGCATGTACACGTACGGCCACGGCAAAAAGCGACTGATCGTGGGAGTGTACGTCGACGACCTCATAATCACTGGAGGCGATGTGGGAGTCCTCGTAAGGTTCAAGAAGGAGATGTCGAAAAACTTTGAGATGAGCGATCTCGGTGTGCTCAGCTACTACCTCGGCATCGAAGTGCAACAGAACTCTTCCGGCATCTCCATCTGCCAAAGTGCATACGCGAGGAAGCTGCTGGACACAACTGGGCTTGTGGACAGTAATCCTACCAGGACGCCAATGGAGGCCCGACTTCAACTAAGGAAGGCCGGCACTACGACGACAGTTGACTCCACCAATTACCGCAGCATTGTCGGGAGTCTGCGCTATCTGGTAAAGTCTCGTCCTGATCTTGCTTATTCTGTTGGATATGTGAGCAGGTTTATGGAAGCACCTAGGGAGGAGCATCTAGTGGCTGTCAAGCGCATCCTGCGCTATGTAGCCGGAACCAGAGGCTGGGGCGTAAGATACTGCGCTGGGAGCGGAAAGGAGAAACTCAAACTGGTCGGCTACAGCGATAGTGACATGGCCGGTGACGTTGATGATCGTAAGAGCACCAGCGGAATGATCTACTTTCTCTCAGGCGGCGCGATCTGCTGGTAATCAACAAAACATAAGGTAGTTGCTTTGTCTTCCTGCGAAGCAGAATACATCGCCGCTTCGATGGCAGCAACTCAAGGGATCTGGCTTGCACGACTAATGGAAGAACTCATCGGGAGAGAAAGCGATCCACCAATGCTATACGTAGACAACAAAGCTACGATCTCCCTGATCAAAAATCCAGTTTTGCACGACCGGAGCAAGCACATAGAAATCAGATTCCACTACATTCGAGAATGTGCAGATCGAGGGCTCATCAAGATTGATTTCATCCGAACAGAGGAACAACTTGGAGACATTTTCACCAAGTCCCTGGCACGGGTGAAATTTGAAGAACTTTGCTCAAAGATTGGAGTTCAAATAATAAGGTACAGCTTTTAGGAGGAGATTGTTAAATAAAAGCCCTGCCTTATTTAGTTAGGTTTGTAAAAACATATGAGTTCACGCGAATGGAGGAGCGTGATTCTAGGGGCCATTGTTTTGGCAAAGTGGGCGAAGTCTTCGTCCACTTATTCTATTTTTGTATATTTGGTTTTTCTATTTTTGTAATTAGATTTATTATTTAAACCATTCAACGGATGTAAAATAAGATATCGAGTCTTCAGCATTATCAGCGAATATCCCTCTCTCTCTCCTCTTACTTCCGCTAATTTTTCCTTCGAAGAAACCTTCGGCCAATTTTTTCGTCGACATCCGATTTGCCAGAGTCAACAACTTCCTTCCGGTAATTCTGTCACTTCCCATGTGTTGATGCGATGGATTGCTTTAATCTTCTCATCCATGGCAGTTTGCCACTTCGTGTCTCGCACCGCCTTTTCAAAGCTGATATTTTCAGCATCTGCCAGAAGACATACAAGGTGTACCTCATCTGTTGAGTCATACAAATCTCGCAAATTTTGCATTTTGGGTTGTCGTTCATCATAAAAAAATTTTGAGTCTGTTTGTGCGCTTGTTGGTGCAGCGACTGATGATTCTCCAACTTCGATATTGACTTCCGTCGAATTGTTCCAGTCCCATTCGCTTGCTTCATTTACTCGCACATCGCGACTCACTATCACCATTTTGTCTTCGAGCTTTGTTCTTTGTTGGTCCGGTACGTGAGCATAAGCCACACTACCGATCACCTTGAGATGAGAAATTGTAGGCTTTTGTCTTCTCCAAGCCTCTTGTGGTGTTTGATCATCTAACTTCTCATGTGGACATCGATTCTCTACGTAGATGGCGCATTGTACGGCTTCTGCCCAAAATTCCTTCAGCATCCTTTTGCTCTTAAGCATTGAGCGAACTATGTCGAGAATGGTCTAGTTCTTTCTATTGGCCACATCATTTTGCTGAGGGGTATATGATGCGGTTAGAAATCGCATTATGCCTTGCTCCTAGCAGTACTCCATGAAAGCCGTCGAAGTATACTCGCCACCTCTATCGGATCCTACAGCTTTGATGTGTCTACCAGTTTCCTTCTCCACCATTACTTTGAACTTTTTAAACACCTCGAATGCCTCGGATTTTCCTTTCCGAAAATAAGCCCAAGTTTTCCATGAGTAATCATCGATAAAGAAAATAAAATACCTCTTTCCACTAAAAGACTCGGGGTTAATTGGTCCACATATATCTGTATGGATCAACTCGAGAGGTTGTTTAGCCCAAAATTAAGCCTTCTTTTGAATTGAGGTTATCGCATGCTTGCTGAGCATGCATTCTTCACAAAATTTTCCTTCAAGGTCCATGTTTGGTAGCCCATGTACCATATTCATCTTCGCTAACTCCTTTAGGCCGCCATGATGTAGGTGACCAAAACAGAGATGCCAGAGTGATGCCTTGTCTTCTACATCAACTCTCAAACACTTTTCTCGTATGCTTCTTAAGTTCAATTTGTACATTCAATTTCTTCCTATCTCGACTCGAGCAACCAAACGCTCTTTCTTATCCTTCAGGTGTAGCAGGCGATCTTTTAGGAATATCGAGTAACCTTTTTCTGTGAGTTGCCCCATACTTAATATGTTGATCTTGAGGTCTGGTACGTAATAGACATCTTGGATTGACCCCATCACACCATCCTTCTGTTGTAGCAGGCAGTCCTTTATAGCACTGAATGTTTGATCGGCCACCTCTTCCTCTACTGTGTCTTCTTCCACGCCAATTTGCTTGGCTCAACAGTCTCTTCTCATTATTGATTTCTTCGTAACTGTTGCCTTGACCACCTCGACCATTCCCGCGGCTTCCACGACCTCTACCTCAAATATTTTGTGAGTAGAGTGTCTTTTCATCATTTATCGATGCCTCCGTCTGAAGCGCTTGATCGAGTGGTTCCTCCTTCTTTTTCTAACGTTGCTCGTGCGCCTCGAGAGAACCGGCAAGCTCATCGACTGTGAACTTCGTTAGGTCCTTCGACTCTTCTATTGCACATACGACATTCTCGAAGTTGTCTGTTAACGACCTCAAGATTTTCTCCACAACCCACGTCTCGGGTAACATTTCACCGTTTCGATTTAGCTGATTCGCCACGGTTTGTACATGTGTAATATAGTCAAATACTTTTTCTGACTCCTTCATCTTCATGCTCTCCAACTCGCCACACAGATTCTGGAGACGCACCTGCTTGACTCGGTCGGTTCTTTTGAACACCTTTTCTAGAGTGTACCACGCTTCTTTTGAAGTAGTTGCCCTTGCAATCTTCTCAAAGTCCGACTCGTCAACAGCTCAGAATAGCATGTATAATGCTGCCTTATCCTTTGATTGTGTTTCCTTTATCGCCTTGTTTTGCGCTGCCGTATAACTCGTGGTATCCTTCGGTTCTTCGAAACCATCTTCGACCACCTCCCATGCATCTTGCGAATCAAGAAGAGCTTCCATTTGGATGCTCCAATTCTCGTAGTTCGCCTTCGTCAATCGTGGTAACGACATTTGTCCCATCATGTTCGCCATCGACTCTGATACCAATTTGTAGAAGATAAATTTGTTCTGATACCAATTTGTTGAAATTAAAAGCTGCTCCGATACCAACTTGTTGAAAATAGACCCTCGCTCTAAAACTAACTCGTTTGGATAACTCTCACGAAATGGTGAAGGGTATTGAGAGGGCAGAGACAAGGAGACAAAGAATTCTCAAAAGCCTTTCTCTATTACACACAGAGCTTTAACAAAAAAGGGTTTGCTATTTTTCTTCTTTTGCTCTCTTGGCTGCTCTCTCTTATTCTTTGCTTTTAGAACTATAAGTAAAACCTATTTATAAGTTTTACTAAAGCTAAAATTGGCCATAACTACCCCATATTTTTTCTCAACCCATAAGCCACTCCTTTCTTAAATTGACTTTTGACTGAATTAAAAAAAAAAAAATTCATAACTACTCTTTTTTTTTTGCTCTCTCTCTCATTTAAGTTTATTTTCCAACAAAGACAGTCTTTCTAAATGGAAATCTTGAAGAGGCTCAACCAAAGAGGTTCATTGAATAGGATCACGAGCAAAAGGTTTGCAAGCTTAAAAGATCCATTTATGGGTTGAAGTAAGCATCTCGATCTTGGAATATACGGTTTGATACTGCGATAAAATCTTATGGCTTTAAACAAAATGTTGACGAACCTTGTGTTTACTGTTGGCTTATTGGCCCTTGATCTCACATTAATTAATTTCAATGAATTAATTAGTGATGTTTTGATGATAACAAACCTACTTTTAATTATTAACTATTTTCAGTTTTTTGAACTGTCCACAGTATAAGGTCGGGAATAACGATTACAACAACTTACATACATTCTTCAATCCTCATTTGTTCAAAGTCTCCATTGTTTGTTGCTCTCTCCAAGCTTACAAGTTTATTTCTTTTCATCTTATTCTTGAGAGGGATTATTATTATATTGTGAGGAAATAGTTGTGAGTATCCCAAATTGTAAATCTACTCTTTGAGAGAGTTGTGGTGTGTTATTATCAAACTCAAATACTTGTATCGGTTTGATCCTGCGCCGTGGAAAGGATTGAGTTTGCTCTTGAACTCGTAAAAAGAGCGGTGTACCGGTTTGGCTCTGATCCGTGGAAAGAGTCGGAAAAGTTCTTTATTCAAATTCCCAAGAGGCGCTTGGGGAGTGGAGTAGGTCGAGTTTGACTGAACCACTATAAAACTACGGTGTCATTTTCTCTAACTCTTTCCTATTTAATTTCAAGATTATTATTATGATTTATTGCATGTTCTACTTGATTATTGTTTTGACTTGAATTATTTTGTTTTAGTAATTATCATCTTCTACTTATTTGTAAAAAGTTTTATCATTAGAAAAAATTAATCAAGTTTAAACACTTTTATCGTTAAAACCCTATTCACCCCCCCCTCTAGGGTTGCCATACCGATCCAACAATTGGTATCAGAGCAGGTTGCTCCTATAGATTTTTTATCTAAACTTTATTGTTCGAGCTTATGGCAAACCTACGTGTTAAAAATGGTTTTAGTGAAGGACAATCAACTTCTAGGCCACCCTATTTTGATGGAACAAATTATACATGTTGGAAAGCTAGGATGAAAATTTATTTGCAATCCGTTGATTATCAATTGTGGTTAAATGTTAGTAATGGTCCTTACATTCCAATAAAAATTGTTAATAATATTGAGGTACCTAAATTAGAAAATGAATTTGATGAGCATGATATGAAAAAATGTTCTTTGAATGCTAGTGCTATCAATTGTCTGTATTGTGCCTTAAGTAATGATGAATTTAATAGAGTATGTATGTGTTCTTCGGCCTATGAAATTTGGAAAAATCTTGAAGTAACTCATGAGGGAACCAATCAAGTTAAAGAAACAATTAGCATGTTAGTTCATAATTATGAACTATTTAAAATGGAGGAAAATGAACCTATTGGTGATATGTTTACTAGATTTACTAATATTTTAAATGCTTTGAAAAATCTTGGAAAAGTATATTCTACTTCCGAAAATGTAAGAAAAATTCTTAGGTCTCTGCCTAAAAGTTGGGAGGCAAAAGTGACGGCGATTCAAGAAGCAAAGGATCTCACAAAGCTTCCTTTGGATGAACTCGTTGGTTCTCTCATGACACATGAGATTACCATGAACGGGCACATGGAAGAAGAATCCAAAAAGAAGAAAAGTATAGCCCTAAAGTCCATCAAAGTTGACTCTGAAGATGAGGACGTCCTTGATGAAGATGATGTCGCCTACTTCACACGTAAGTATAAAAATTTTATTAAAAGGAAGAAACAATTCAAAAAACATTTCACAAATCAAAAAGAGTCAAAAGGTGAAAAGAGCAAAAACGATGAGGTAATATGTTATGAATGTAAAAAGCCGGGTCATATAAGAACGGATTGTCCTCTCCTCAAATCATCTAAGAAATCCAAGAAGAAAGCAATGAAGGCTACTTGGGATGATAGTGATGAAAGTGCAAGTGGAAGTGATGAAGAAGTAGCAAATTTTTGCTTCATGGCTCATAGTGACAAAGAGGATGAACAAGAAGATGAACAAGAAGATGAGGCAACTCTTGAATCTCTTTCTTATCATGAATTATTTAAACTTGTTGATGAGATGACAATTGATTTAGAAAAACTTAGTTCAAAGTATGTTGTGCTTAAAAAGAAATATAAGACTTCAATTATTGAAAATAAGTCTTTACTAAATGAAATTTCTTGCTTAAAAG
Source organism: Cucurbita moschata (assembly GCF_002738365.1). Lineage (NCBI taxonomy): Eukaryota > Viridiplantae > Streptophyta > Magnoliopsida > Cucurbitales > Cucurbitaceae > Cucurbita > Cucurbita moschata. The sequence continues at coordinate 817,459 of NW_019268596.1, read as the reverse complement.
AGAAGAATCATAATATCGTTAAAATTGATGTACCTTGTGAAAAGCATGTATTTGATTGTGATGAGAAAAATGCATTAATTGATAAAGTCAAGTCTCTTGAGCATGATTGTGGTGAAAAAGATAAATTAATTAAATTGCTCAAAGAGAATGAATCAAATAATTTGCAAGAACTTGGTAGGGCTAAGGAATCTATTAAAATGTTAACAATAGGTGCTCAAAAATTAGATAAAATACTTGAACGAGGTAAGTCATAGGGTGATAAAAGAGGATTAGGCTATATTGATGAATATTCTACACCTTTAAGTTCTAAAACAATATTTGTTAAAGCATCCCATATCTTGTCTAAATCTAACACATGTAAATTTGTATCTAAGTATGATAAATCTAGATTTGTGCCTATATGTCATTATTGTGGTGTTGAAGGTCATATTAGACCTAAGTGCTTTAAATTGAAAAATTCTCAAAATATTCATTTAGGAAGAAAAGTTTCTCAAAATACAAAGTTTAACAATGTTGTAGAAAATAATTTTTCGAATAAAAATAGAATACACAAATTTAGTCCAAGAAATAAATTCTTGCATAATGTCGTTTGTTTCTCGTGTGGTAAGTTTGGACATAAAGATTATTCTTGTTACTTATCTAAATACAATGTCTTTAATATGAATGCAAATATGAAATGGATTCCTAAATTTGTAAATACTAACTTTCTAGGACCCAAACAAGTATGGGTACCAAAAGGTCAATTTTGAATATCTTTGTTTTTAGGTTTGTTTGAAAGCCTCCAAGAAAAATAAGTGGTACTTGGATAGTGGTTGCTCAAGACACATGACGGGTAATCCATCCAAGTTTGTGAATCTTTCCAAGAAGGATGGTGGCTTAGTAACCTTTGGTGATAACAAGAAGGGTAAAATAATTGGTAAGGGTACTATAGGTAATGACTCTTGTACTCTCATTGAAAATGTATTGTTAGTTGATGGTTTAAAGCATGACTTACTTAGCATTAGTCAATTATGTGATAAAGGTTTTAGAGTTGTATTAAGAATAATTGCATAATTGAAAATGCTAGTGATAGAAAAGTTTTGTTTGTAGGAAATAGAGACGATAATGTGTATACTATTGATTTGAATGATTGTCCTACAAATGATAAATGTCTTTCGGTTTTGCTTGATAACTCTTGGCTATGGCATAGAAGACTAGGACATGCTAGTATGTACTTGATTTCAAATATTTCAAAAAATTCATTAGTTAGAGGTCTTCCTCAACTTAAATTTGAAAAAGATAAAATTTGTGACGCTTGTCAAATGGGTAAGCAAACTAAGTCTTCTTTCAAATCTAAAAATATGATTTCTACTACTAGACCTCTTCAACTACTCCATATGGACTTATTTGGCCCTTCTAAAATAGCTAGTTATGGAGGAAATTATTATGCTTTTGTGATAGTGGATGATTTTTCAAGATTTACTTGGGTTTTGATGATAAAACATAAGAATGATGTTTTGAAAAGATTTGCTAGTTTTGTAAAAAGAGTTCAAAATGAAAAAGGGTTTTTAATTACTAAAATTAGGAGTGACCATGGAGGAGAATTTAACAGTGTTGCCTTTGAAAAATTTTGTGAAGATAATGGTTTTTCTCATGACTTCTCCTCTCCAAGGACTCCTCAACAAAACGGTGTGGTTGAAAGGAAAAATCGTACTTTACAAGAATTTGCTAGATCAATGTTAAATGAGTATAATTTACCTAAATATTTTTGGGCGGAAGCCGTTAATACCGCTTGTTATATTTTAAATAGAGTTTTAATTAGACCTTCATTAAATAAAACTCCTTATGAACTTTGGCATAACAAAATTCCAAATGTTGGGTATTTCAAAGTTTTTGGTTGTAAATGTTTTATTTTGAACAACAAAGAGAAGCTTGGAAAGTTTGATTCAAAAACGGATATTGGTATTTTTCTTGGCTATTCATCTACTAGTAAAGCTTATAGAATTTTCAATAAGAGAACTTTAGTTATTGAAGAATCTATGCATGTGGTATTGATGAATCTTGCAATAATATTTCTAATGAGTCTATTTGTAGTGATGATTTAGAAAGAAATTTTGGAGATTTACTCGTTAGTGACAACGACAAAGAAATTGTTACGAGTAAAGAAGAGATGAGCTTAAAGGAAGAAGGTTCTTCATCAATGCCAAAAGAATGGAGGTATGCCTTGTCTCATCCCAAGGACTTGATTCTTGGTGATCTCGAACAAGGTGTGAAAACTCGCTCTTCTATTAATTTATTTAATAATCTTGCTTTTGTTTCTCAAATTGAACCAAAAAGTATTAAGGATGCCGAAAATGATGAGTTTTGGATTTTAGCCATGCAAGAGGAGCTAAATCAATTTGAGAGGAACAAAGTTTGGGAATTAGTCCCTAGGCCATCTAATACTTCTATTATTGGAACCAAATGGGGTTTTAGAAATAAAATGGATGAAAATGGGAATATCATTAGAAATAAAGCTAGGCTTGTAGCTCAAGGTTATTGTCAAGAGGAAGGCATAGATTATGAAGAAACTTTTGCACCCGTTGCTAGATTAGAAGCTATTAGAATGTTACTTGCTTTTGCTTCTTACAAAAATTTTGTATTATATCAAATGGATGTGAAAAGTGCATTTTTGAATGGTTATATTATGGAGGAAGTTTATGTAAAACAACCTCCCGGATTTGAAAATGTAGAATTTCCTCATCATGTCTATAAGTTGAAAAAGGCTCTTTATGGTTTAAAACAAGCTCCAAGAGCTTGGTATGATAGACTCAGTAATTTTCTTATTGGGAATGATTTTAAAATGGGCAAACTCGACACTACACTTTTTATTAAGATTAAAGAAAACGATATGCTATTAGTGCAAATATATGTGGATGATATCATATTTGGTTCTACTAATCCTTCCTTATGTGAAGAATTTTCTAAATGTATGCATAGTGAGTTTGAGATGAGTATGATGGGAGAACTCAGTTTCTTTCTTGGACTTCAAATCAAACAACTCAAGAATGGTATCTTCATCAATCAAGAGAAATACACTAAAGATTTGCTCAAAAGATTCAAGTTCAATGGAGGTAAGATTGCAAGAACTCCCATGAGCACATCCACTAAGCTTGACAAGGATGAAAAAGGTAAAAGTGTGGATATTAAAGCTTATCGAGGTATGATTGGATCTTTACTTTACTTGACCGCTAGTAGACCCGATATTATGTTTAGTGTATGTCTTTGTGCTAGATTTCAATCTGGTCCTAAGGAATCTCATTTACATGCCGTTAAGAGAATATTTAAATATTTACTTGGAACTATTGATCTAGGATTGTGGTATCCTAGAAATGTTGAATTTAAATTGGTAGGATATTCTGATGCGGATTTTGCCGGAAGCTTACTTGATCGTAAAAGTACTAGTGGAACTTGTCAATTTCTTGGTAGTTCCTTAGTTTCTTGGTTTAGTAAAAAGCAAAATTCGGTTGCCTTATCTACTACCGAAGCGGAATATATTGCGGTTGCTAGTTGCTGTGCTCAAATTCTTTGGATGAAACAAACTTTTTGTGATTTTGGATTAAAGTTTCATAGTGTGCCTATATTTTGTGATAATACAAGTGCTATTAATTTAACTAAAAATCCTATTCATCATTCTAGAACTAAACATATTGACATTAGACGTCATTTTATTAGAGAGCATGTGCAAAATGGACATATTATTCTTGATTTTGTAAACTCTAATAATCAACTGGCCGATATTTTCACCAAGCCATTGAATGAAGAAAATTTTTGCAAAAATAGGCTTGAACTTGGTATTATTCGTTGTGATATATCTTGAATTTTGTAATTTTTGAATGCATGTTTTTAGGGGGAGCCATTATGTCATTATTAAATGCATTCTCTTTCAATGGTTCATTTTGATGATTACAAAGGGGAGAAAATTAAGAAAAATATGTTCTAAATTTGTTGTTTTATAATTTATGAATCATTTACTTGGTGTGATGTTTCATAATTTCTTGAGGCATTAATATAAGGGAGAATATGCTCTTGAGTGAAATTTATGATAATATATTAGTATGTATTGATATTATTACATGGATGGTGTATTATTGGTTTTTATGAATTTTTCTTGAAATGGTTTGTCATCATCAAAAAGGGGGAGATTGTTGGCTTATTGGCCCTTGATCTCACATTAATTAATTTCAATGAATTAATTAGTGATGTTTTGATGATAACAAACCTACTTTTAATTATTAACTATTTTTCAGTTTTTTGAACTGTCCACAGTATAAGGTCGGGAATAACGATTACAACAACTTACATACATTTTTCAATCCTCATTTGTTCAAAGTCTCCATTGTTTGTTGCTCTCTCCAAGCTTACAAGTTTATTTCTTTTCATCTTATTCTTGAGAGGGATTATTATTATATTGTGAGGAAATAGTTGTGAGTATCCCAAATTGTAAATCTACTCTTTGAGAGAGTTGTGGTGTGTTATTATCAAACTCAAATACTTGTATCGGTTTGATCCTGCGCCGTGGAAAGGATTGAGTTTGCTCTTAAACTCGTAAAAAGAGCGGTGTACCGGTTTGGCTCTGATCCGTGGAAAGAGTCGGAAAAGTTCTTTATTCAAATTCCCAAGAGGCGCTTGGGGAGTGGAGTAGGTCGAGTTTAACCGAACCACTATAAAACTACGGTGTCATTTTCTCTAACTCTTTCCTATTTAATTTCAAGATTATTATTATGATTTATTGCATGTTCTACTTGATTATTGTTTTGACTTGAATTATTTTGTTTTAGTAATTATCATCTTCTACTTATTTGTAAAAAGTTTTATCATTAGAAAAAATTAATCAAGTTTAAACACTTTTATCGTTAAAACCCTATTCACCCCCCCTCTAGGGTTGCCATACCGATCCAACATTTACAAGGAGATAGTCAACTCTACAGTAGTTTTTCAAGTGTTGTATGTTGACGATATCCTACTCATTGGGAATGATGTGGGGTTTCTGACTGACATTAAGCATTGGCTAGCGACACAACACCAAATAAAAAATTTGAGAGAGGCTCAGTTTGTTCTTGGAATCCAAATTGTTCGAAATCGCAAGAACAAAACACTAGCATTGTCTCAAGCATTATACATCGACAAAATGTTGGTTCGATAAAAGATGCAGGACTCCAAGAAAGGATTATTACCTTCCAAGCATGAAGTTCATTTGTCGAAGGAACAAAGTCCTAAGTCACCTCAAGAAATTGAGGATATGAGACATATTCCCTATGCATCATAAGTCGGTAGTCTGATGTATGCCATGTTGTGTACTCGACCCGACATATGCTATGCTGTGGGAATTGTTCGCGGATATCAGTCCAATCCAGGACATGCTCATTGGACTGCCGTTAAAAATATCCTCAAGTATCTTAGGAGAACTAGGGACTATATGCTAATGTACGGCGCTAAGGATCTGATCCTTACAGGGTACACTGACTCAGATTTTCAGACCGATATCCATTCGAGGAAATCGACATTGGGATCTGTTTTCACTCTGAACGGAGGAGCAATAATATGGAGAAGCATAAAGCAAGGTTGCATTGCTGATTCCACCATGGAAGCTGAGTATGTTGTTGCTTGTGAAGCAGCGAAAGAATCAGTATGGCTTAGGAAGTTCTTAACTGATTTGGAAGTCGTTCCAAATATGCATAACTAATTTGGAAGTCGTTCCAAACATGCATAACTTATTTGGAAGTCATTCCAAATATGCATCTGCCTATCACTCTTTATTGGGATAATAGTGGAGTAGTTGCAAATTTTAAAGAACCAAGAAGTCATAAGCAAGGAAAATATATTGAGCGCAAATATCATCTCATAAGGGATATTGTGCAACAAGGAGCTGTGATCGTCACACAGATAGCTTCAAAGCACAACATTGCAGATCCATTTACAAAGCCTCTCACGGCTAAAGTGTTTGAAGGGCACCTAGTGAGTCTAGGACTACGAATTATGTAATCTAGGGTAAGTGGCAGAAAATGTATGGGTAGTGATGCCCTAGTTCATTGTATTTATGTCTTTCTCTCTACTCAACATTATAAAACCCCACTAGAGTTTGGGTTTTAGTCCACGTGGAAGTTTGTTGCGTTTTATGTTCTAAAACTCATAGTTTGTAAACAAAAACATATTCTGTTTTCAATAAAGTTATTATTGATGTTTATTCAGTAAAGATTGTTATTGAATAAAGTGAATATTACAATCATTAATCTAAATCGAATAAACTAAGAACACTCTGGCTATAGTATGATTAAACTAAGAACACTCTGGCTATAGTATGATTACTTGAACTATATGAAGAGACATAAGAGTAGATCAAGTTCAAGTATATAGTCAAAATGATCTATAGTACAGGGATAAGACTGAGTACCTTATTTTGGGGACACTATGGATGCGGACCACTTTTGTATATGATATAAACAATGTGATCACTAAATTGTACATGTGGAGACATGTGAGTGGGGGCGTCCTATGCAATGAGTATTGCATAAGATCGGACCATGAAGAAAACCACTCTCACTTTATAATGCCGTTTACTCTTGACACTGATTTTTTCATTCGATGACCTAGGTAACTCGACCTTAATCCTGAGCTAACTATGAACTCCTGTTTATTCGGAATTGTCCTTAGATTTGCATGGGTGAGAGTGGCCCGAGTTCGCCAACTCAATAAGCCTCCCATTTCAGGGGTAAGACTGGGTGAATAGCTGGGGACATAGGGTGTAGTTGCTCTAGGGCAACATGCAAGTGGAACATGGGAATCTCATGGTGCAACCTAGTGGTGGAGACCATTGGACGTGTTGATATACTTCCTTCTCCCACTTACTATAAATATTTTCTCTATTCACCTTGTTATTGACTCATACAAATACCTTCCGAATGGAGGTAGCTTCTAAGGCGACACAGGGTCGAGCATGAATCTCACGGTGTGAATTTTTCAGAGAGCGTAAAAAGAAAACGATGTATCTCATATACCTTTTTCCTCCCACTAAGTATTTTAGACGGTTGGGTATACTCATTACTTAGGTATATTCCGGCTAATTAAATATAACCAACCCTTAAAGGTGTTGAACCGGACCCTAACCAACAGAAAAACACCCAAACTGCCTCTTCCATCTTCTTCTTTAGTTCAACTTTCTTTTGTTTTCATTATCGATCAATTACAACCTAAAATGGACTCTAATGACTCAATAAAAATTGCATACCTCTCTTCACTTATTAAAGCCCATACACATTAGGCCAATTACAATAATTGTATCAAATGGAAGCATAAAAAAATTGCCAAAATCTTAAAAATCCAATTTAGCAACCACAAAATTGCATTCATCAAATGGTACCCACCATGCTCAAATTAATGTAAATAAAGCGCCTAAACTTGCTCCGGTACCAATTGATGGTGTTAATATAACGCATACGGAAGCAATTTGAATCTTAGGCACTCTAAGTACATCAATTATAATAAATTAGCTTACATGTTCAAAAGCATTAAAACTCAATGAGTTTGAATACTAACTTTTTGTAGTTTAAATTCTTTTTTCCTCACGAACCAGTTTCAAACCACTACTAGTGTCTTCCCTACTATAATCCGGCCTTTGAACGGAATTGTGGAATCCAGTGAGTTACTAAATTGGAAAGAAATTTAGTATATGTAATGAGAGAGTTTAGAGAGAATTTCTCAAAGTTTTTCAAGAAGACTTTCCATGTACCTTGATCATTATAAAGTGATATTTGCATGTTCATGCAAATTTGAGATTACCAAATTTTGACCCTCAACATTCCACTCAAATTTGTGGGATTATGTAGCAAACATGCAAGTTTGGTTAAACCATATATTGACACTCAATATTCCACTAACTCAAACATGGATTTTTCTATTAAGGGAATGTCAACCTTTTGACTTTATTTATTTTAATTCAACAATTAATTTAAATAATTGATTTCAAATCAAAATAATATTAAATGATTAATTAAAATTTTTAATTAATATTTAATATTAAATTAAATGTCAATCCCAATCAATTTTGGCACATATTGATTATGAATCCCTATTAATAACTAAAATATTTAAATCTTATTTAAATATCTCCAATTCTCTCATTTTGTTTAATTCGTATGAGATATATCGTACATATTTAGCGCATATTTCCTAATTTGAGTTCGAACACCTCAAATTCACTCGTCACACTGTTCTATGGTTTAGTCCGATATGAGCTAGCAAGGGGACCTAATGGACCTATAGATCATGGGCTCCAACGATCCGAGATGAACCGGCTAAACTTATTAACCTTTTAACCAATATTCGTTAACTACTAGGACACTCCACTATAGCCTAGTAGTTGCACTCCCCTCACTATAGATATATTTCTATCCATTTGATATAACCATGATTAATAAGTCGATCATTCACAGGTTGTTCGTAACTAGAGTTGGGTTAATTTACCGTTTTACCCCTAAAGTTACTTCTTGTTCCTTAAGTCCCACGGATCCTCTAATGAACAATTAGTTTGTGGTCCAACCACAAACCGAATCCCTCTCGGGCCAATGAGAGGGTGAGGCCCTTTGTTCAAGACTTGGAGTTAGTACTTAAGAGAACAACCTCTCTACTTTCCCTAACAGCGGGTAAGAGTGAATTCCATCTTACACCCTATATCCCCAGCTATTCACCCAGTCTTACTCCTGAAATGAGAGGCTTATTGAGTCGGCAAACTCGGGCCACTCTCACCCAAGTAAATCTAAGGATAAGTCTGAATAAACAAGAGTTCATAGCTAGCTCAGGATTAAGATCGAGTTACCTAGGTCATCGAATGAAAAAATCAGTCTCAGTAGTAAACGACATTATAAAGTGAGAGTGGTTTTCTTCATGGTCCGATCTTATGCAATACTCATTGTATAGGACGCTCCTACTCACATGTCTCCACATGTACAATTTAGTGATCACATTGTTTATATCATATACAAAAGTGAGCCGCATCCAATTTCGCTTCTACAAGGTCGAAATCCGAGGCCAGCTCCATGACAGGTTTCAAGGGTCAATAATACGATTAGGTTATAGACTTGCAGTCGTCTTCAACCTCGGCATCCTCACAAGATTGTCTTTTTGGAAGCATCGTATTTGTATGGCCTGAAATTTTCCCGGCTACCCAGTCTCTCTAGCACTCGACCAGATGCTCATTTCATTGATTGAGCTGGGTATCCTCCATCCCCTTTTTGGCCACCCGATTATTTTATATCTAAAAAGTTTTAATATCTAAAAGAGTTCATTTTTAAATAGAAAACTCCGGAGTAGTCAACATTACAATAAACAAAATGACAAGAATCTAGCATCAAAAATATATTTTATATATGTTCAAGATTTCATGAAGAAATTCTGATCTAGAAAGTTGTGCTACAAGAGACCTGAAAATATTGGTAATTTGTAAAGATATGCAAACCATACGCGAACGTGTACTCTGTCAAAACAATCCACCGTTTGAAGTTGCTCGAGATGGGCCTACGAATGCTGGTCGACCCTCACCAAAGCAAAAGATGATGATTGCTTCGGATAGCATGAAGGACAACACTGAATCCATGTGGTTCATGAATATGTTTCCAACTCCGATGGAAATTTGAGCTACAAACCACGATTATACTGCACGAAACATAGCTTGAAATCGCGTACGTTGCCATTTCTAGTCATGTCTGTTTCGATGACGTCGATTTTGAAGTTCCATCAATAGCTATGTTTCCCATTCCAATCTCCATAGCTTCTCTCTCGTCCTTCTCGCTTCTTTTAGTTGAAGCGTCCTGATCTTCAGGCTGATTTTGATGGGTTGATACAGAAGATTCAAGAATTCTTGGGACGGAACTCAACCACGGATGGCTGAGACATTGTGCTGCTCTTGGTCTCTTTTTAGGTGCAAAATCCAATAAAGGAACAAGAAAGTCAGCCAAGTCATTAGCATCTTGCTCGCTGAAATCATACTTCTCAGTCAGCATCTTATTAAGAGGCCAAAAGCGCAATTGATGAATATGCTCAACTCACCATATCTATTGAAATAGTCCCTTGAATAGCGGCCACCTAATGCAATCTCTGCAAGATATTTGAAGAAATGGCAAAATATAAATAAGTGAATTTTTTTCAAATATATAAAATAAAGACAACATGGTATTTTCAAGTATGTTAATATTACCTTGGGAGGCATCATTCCATGAAGCTCCACCATCAATGCGAAATGATCCTGAAAATAAAATAAATAGTAGAAATTACAACTTCCAGAAGAGAAGGTTCATGCAATAAGCTGATACTCAAAGCAAAATCTTGTTTTGTTGTTCCCAGAACACGTACACCAGTGATGTCGACATGATATACATATAGTTATTTTAATAAAAATAAGAAACAAGTACCATATGTATACTACCACTATCCTACGAGCTAAGGGGAATAAGATTAGTTGAGATAATAGCCACATTGTATTTAAAAAAACGGAAAGAAAGGCGTCAAGTTAAAAGCAAAATTCTTTATATTTTCCAACCGATAGCCTTTTCAAATTATTCACCTGGCATATATAGTGTATGACATGGTTGAAATTAAATTGAGCCTTCTCAACTAGTTAACCAAACAAAAAACAACCGACCAAATATTTCAGTATCAAGGAAACGTGTCAAAGAATAAAATTATAACTTATTGAGAACTCAAAAAAATAACAATAACAAAAATAATAATAATAATAACAACTTTTCAGCATGGTTTTCAAACAATTGAAAATGTGGGACTTTACTATGAGTAGAAATAATGCTTTCTAAGGGGAGGTGAGACTCGATTAACAAATGTTACACATTAAGAATTAATGAGTTTAAGAAAGAAAAAAATAATCATACTGATAAAAAAAGAAAAAAAAAAGTCTATGAACATACCTCATCCCTTTCATAGTTGTCACTAAGAACATCACCAGTGGCCAACTCAAAACAAATGCAAGCAAATGACCACATATCTGCTGGAGTCGAATATTTAGATCCAAGAAAAACCTCGGGACACCTATACTGCCGCGTATGAATATCATTAGTAAATTGCTTGTAGATAAGAGAAACTTCGAGAATGGGCAACTAGTGTCAAATTACTGGCATGTAAATTGCTACAAGTGTCTCATCAATGCCACTCCAATCACCATTGGCATGTAAGATGAATATCTAATGTCTAGCGACATCCTTAATGCCAAATACTTTATGAGGAAACTAAATTTTTCTGAAAGTTATCTCGTCACTAATTACTGTGTCTTAATTTGGTTAAACTAAACCTAGAGCTTAACAAACCTTCGTACTAATGTCTTTTTCTACATTAATGAACATTAATGGACATTATTTGTTTTCCTTGTTGAACTTGAATTCATTACCAGTTATATTCAAGAAAACACAAATCTGATCACTGGGCATTGTGATTAAGGGTCATTAACTTTAACCAAGAAGTGTTCGGTCCAAAACTTGCTACCTGTTTGGAAGGCTAACATTCTTTGATTGGGAGCTTTCAAATGTTGTAAAGTTGAACTATAGTAAGCTACTTTGGAGTTTGTGAAAGTGTAAAAGGTCAGGATTTGGGTACTACAAAAAGTTTAAGGTTGAAAAATTCCCTAATTCCCTTGATTTAGAATGAGAGTCGTGTATTGTTTCCTTGAATTTTTGCCAATTGTTTTTCACTTAAGTTCATTGGCAACTTGACCTGTTTGTCCATTCTCTAATGCTGGCCTATCCCTTTTGATGATAGCAATGATATTTTGACTTTATTTGAATTAGGGAAGGATTCTTCTCCAGATTGGATAATTCTGTTCAAGATCAAGCAAGTAGCCGTCATTCTGACACCACATATAACAGTGATGATGGTGATTCTCTAACTGACCTGAATCGTACAAGGAGTTTTGAGGTCCTAGATGATCTTCCAGGACGTTTTAGGCCAATTAATGTGGAAAGTCCTAACACAGGTTCTTATAGATTGGTCTAACTAAAGTCAGATATTATTTAGAAGGAATTATTGCTGAAGTCAAATATTATTTAGAAGGAATTAGTGCTGAAGGTAGGGAAGCATCTCTTGATGCGGTAGAAAATACACAAAAACAGGTTGCAGAGAATGGTTTAGCCAACCAAACAGCTGATATCAACTCGATGGAGATGAGAGAAGATTCAGGACAACGCATGAGAAGAATTTTACAAGAAACTGCTGCAAATTTTTTATACCGTGAAGTTCCTCAAATTGATGCCGAGGATCATACTAGCATACCAGATATCGAATCTTCCATTTAGCAAATTGATACCCGTGAGAAAAATGATGATATTGGAGTATTATCAGATCATTCTAGAAGTTTTCAAGACAATGATCTTGAAAATGTAGATCGGCTGGAATCTACTAGAAACTGAATGAAGACCTAAGTATGGGAGTTGAGCCAAATGATTGGCAAGCATCTAGTTTTCAACAGAATGAATGGAAAAATAACATTGAAGAAGATATAAACAAAACTCAGTTGGAAGGCATCACTACTAATTGGTCTGGCGAATTCTTGAGTACAACACATAGAGGAGATATTCATCTGCAAAATGTCCCTGGAGCTTCACATGAAAATGTTATCTTTGTGGAGGATGTGCCTAATTGGTTAGAGGGCTCTCCGAATTGGTAGGCTACATCCAGCGGAAGGTCGGAGACCTTTTATTTTTTCTGAAGAGAATAATGTGCATGATGGGGAAATCAGAGAACTTTTAAACAGGTGTAAAAAATTTTATATAACAACATGCCTTGTTTGTTATGCAGGAGAAGTGTCTCTACTTTTCTTAGTAGTGGTTTTTGTTAAAGATCACGTGTTTGTTTAGATTGGTGTCAATTAGTATCTGATTAAATCTCACGAGTTGATAGTTTTGATTTTATTTAGTTTTTTATTTGTTTACTTGTTTGTTACTAGATTTTCTGCCGATTTTTAGGTAGATTTTCTAAATATCTATATGTATTCCCTATATATATATAGAGTCTTTCTCTTCATAATACAATCTTCTCATCAACCATTCAATCACTCACTCTTACACTAATAAATTGGTATCAGAGTCATCTTCTTAAGGGATTTATGAGATCAAAATGGGAGGAGAATCCAGTTTTTCAGCTGTTGCACCACCAGTCTTCGATGGAGACAATTATCAAATGTGGGCAGTTCGTATGGAGACTTACCTAGAGGCTTTGGATCTTTGGGAAACAAAATAAGAGGATTACGAGGTCCCTCCACTTCCAGCCTAGCACAAATCAAAGCATAGAAGGAAAAGAAGACAAGAAAATCAAAGGCAAAAGCTTGCCTATTTGCAACGGTATCTCAAATGATCTTCATATGAATAATGTCCCTCAAAATAGCAAAGGAAATCTGGGATTACCTCAAGGCTGAATACGAAGGAGATGAGAGGATTCATGGAATAAAAGTCCTGAATTTGATAGGGATTTCGAGTTGCAGAAGATGAAGAAGTCAGAGTCCATGAAAGAGTATTCTAACAGACTTCTCAACATTGCCAACCAGGTGAGATTGTTTGGTTTTGTGTTAAATGATTCCAGGATCGTTGAAAAGTTGTTGGTCACTGTTCCAGGAAAGTTTGAAGCCACCATTACTACTCTGTAGAACACCAAAGACCTGTCAAAGATTTCTCTTACAGAGCTGTTGAATGCTTTACACGCACAAGAGCAAAGGAGGTCTATGAGGCAAGAAGGGGTGATTGAAGGTACCTTACCTTGATCTTTATCTTGTTCTTGGTTCTTGGTTCTTGTTCTTAGAACTTGGTTGTTGATCCATGTTCTAGTACTTAATCTTTATCTTGTTCTTGGTACTTCCTAGGTTCTTGTTCTATTCTTTGTTCGTTATCCAGACACTCCCCTAGGATTTACAGTATGAGTCATGAACCTGACAACCTATGTCCAAGGCTTCATGCGTACTAAGTAACACAATCTTAACCTATATACAAGGCTTCATGTACTCCAAGCGACGTAGTCTGAACCCGCATCTAGGACTTGCCCTGTGAGTCTGTTTGAAAACCTGTGCCCAAGGCTTCATGCGTTCCAAGTGGCATAGTTTGAAAACCTATGTCCAAGACTTCTTACGTTCCGAGTGATGTAGTTCAATCCTGCATCAAGGGTTGCACTGTGATATAGTCTAAATCCCCTTGTCCAAGGCTTCTTACGTTCCAAGCGGCATACTCTGAATACCTATGCTCAAGGCTTCATACGTTGAAACCAGCGTACTCTAAGTCATGAACATGTTGTACTGTGGGAGGTCATAGGAGGCTCTTGATTCTTGGCTAAGGTAGTTTACTCTCTTCTTGTTCCATCGTGGCCCTAGATTACTCCCCATTTTAAATCATAAAAGTCACTTGATTGGTGCATACATGAACATGGCATCCTACAAATCTTAGGGTACCCATGGTGCAAGGCATCTCATCTACGTGAAGGAAACATAAGGCCAAACATGACATCCTACTAAGAAAACATGGTGCCTAGGCATCAAACCTAGAAGAGGAAAACATGGGCCTTTAAAAGCTTAGCGTGGTGGGAGGTCATGGGTCACAATCGAATATGATTAGAGTATTACTTAGTAGTCTTGAGTTTCTGTGTCTATGGACCTTGTTCCTTATCCTTGAGTGGTACCTAGCATTCTTCTTACCTTGGTAGTCATAGAGCTTGTGTGGTATTGTTGTAAGTTTCTAGGGTTCATAATTCCTTGAGGCATAACTCGTAACATGTATTCAAAAACATATGAACCCATTATAATAACAAGCATGTGTTATTCTAGAAAGTCAGAGAGTCATAATAAATTCTTTAGAGAGTTCTAGAAGAGTCGTGGGTCTTGAGGTGTTTCTTGGGTCCTAACTTGGTTTAGGTTCCAAACTTACTCGAATCAACTTCAAATATTAAACATATCTTTATGCCCTTAAGAATAGGCCCTATAGAAAGTAGTAGGTAATTTGGAACACATATAAACCTTGAAATATCATATGTCAGAGGGGAATTTAGGTAATTTAATTCTTGGTTTTGCTACTTAATGTGTTCCAACGGCTTTCAAACTTCACAAAATCTTCAAACATCATAAAAAAAGATCTACTACAAAGTTTCAAAGCATTTAAAGGTCATTTAGGTCATAAACCGAAGGTAAATTACCATAGGGGCATTGTAGTCATTTTCACCGTTTCTTGTTTTACCTACATACCCTTATCCAATGACCACCAAATTTCATATATAATCTCAACATACTATAATATACCCCGTAGTAAAATTTCATATGTAGCATAGTTCATTTAGTGGGTTATTTTAATGTTACTTAAATTTCAAGTAATTTGATCGATTCAGGATCTTAACTCTCAGTTCGATGTTTTTCTTTCATATTTCCTTGATTCATACTTTGTTTAAGGTTCATAAAGAAACCCAAGTGATTGCTACAAGTATGTCTTAAGAAAAGCTCAAGGTTGCTACTTACCACGTCATCGACGTTTGGGACCTCCGTTCTCAAGCTTCCAGTATCCGAATTATTCCAAAATTTATTAATTAGATTCATCTTTAAGTCTTTAACTTTTATTAGTTAATGTTTGACCTTTGACTTTGGACTTCATCTTCTTCCTTGGTTGCTTGTCGTGGTATGTAGCTCGAGTTATAACCTTCCAAAGTTCACTGGAAAACATGTTCTCGCCGGAATAAATATAGAAACTTTTTGTTGGGTAGTCGACTCTAGAGCATTTAAGTGTTTGATTCCTTCATGAAACTTGTTGGAAATCCCATATGGAATGTGTAGGAGTTGGTAGGAGGGAAAATGATTAACCATTGCCCTCGAATTTAGAAGAAATCCCACGAAGAAAAACTCATAATATAAAAGCTTCAAGCTCAAGTTTTAGGCAACCTCGTCACTTGAGTTTTAGGAACCAGTTTGAAGGGAAATGATGGAGAATTGCACTTGAATTTCAAAGAAATTCGTGAGTAGGAAACCCAAAAACTAAAAGCTTATTTCTTGACAATGGGAGCTCGACTCAACTCCATTCTTATTCCATACTATTGCGAAAACTTTAGACTTTAAAAGAGAAGCTTCCGCCAACGTTGAAACCTCCCAAACTATCATGATTTGGAGACTATATTTTCTGTATAATCCATCAAAAATATCCTCTCCTATCAGCGAGGTTCCAACTTCCAATTTCAATTATGATCGTTATCTGTGAGCGTTCTAGATTGTGTCCAATTATGGAGGAGATCTAACGGTTAGTTTTTTAGATTCGATAGATTTTGTGCAGGAGGTCACTGTGGAAGTTCTAATTTTGAGAAAAATTGCATTTTTGTAATTATCCATATTTTTAATTGTATTTATGAAATTTCTACTTTCTAAATATTTTACTATTATTCTTTTTCCAAAGGCCTTTGACTCCTAAAAATTACTTATTAATTACTTATTAGGATATAGAAGTAACTTACTTAAAACCCTTGTCCTTACCTAATTCCCTTAGATCTTTGGGTCTTACATGGGTGACTTATTCTTATTGAAGCTAATTTTCTTTATTTTTTTGGGTGTTACGGAGAGAAACCTCAAATTTATCTCGACCACAAGGGTTTGAAATATTTCTTTGCCAGAAAGAGCTGAACATGAGGCAACAGAGGTTGTTGGAACACGTGAAGGATTATGATATAGACATTTAGTCCCACCCTAAAAAGGAAAACGTGGTCGTTGATGCCTTAAGTCGAAAGACAACACACTCGTCAGCCTCATTACTAGCGAGATACGAGTACAAAAAGATTTCAAGCGAACTAGCGTAGCTGTAGTGACTGAAGAAGTCATAACACAGATGACTCAACTCAGAGTACAACCCACCCTTATAAAATATCTTAAATAAAAGTAAGCCAAGTTTTTGAGTTGGTAAAGCATGAATCACGTTGATTAACGCAGAAGGATTATAAAAATTCGATGTAATTTTTCTCTTTAAATAATAGGATTTGAAAATATAATACATACACATAACATATACCTATATATTTACATTATAAAAATATATCTTTAATTAAAAAAAAAAAAAAAGACCTTGAACCTAGGCCATCTATGAAGTTGCCTGTTCCAAACTTCTCTCATCCTCAATCGCTACCCAAACTAGGGTGAGTATAAAATACTCATCAAATAGATTAATGATAGGCTCTTGATCGTGTTCGTGTTCATAAATACATAAGCTACTTGATCTTAAAGCACATACATGAAGGTTCTTTTAGAAAAGTCTAACTCTCACAGCCTTGATGAGTCTATGCCTAAGCCCTGTCCATTGTACCTATGTGGTCCTTATAAAACCAACAAAAGCCATCTAAAGTAAATTATCTATTTGGATTACAAAATTGATTTCCATATAGTCCTCAACAAGCCAACACCGAGGGAAAGGAACTAGTCAACTTCAATACACACTGGGAACATTTCTTGAGAGCCTAATAAAGGAATATATGGCAAAAAATGATATTGTGATACAAAGTCAGCAAGAATCATTGCAAAATTTGGAAGTTCAAGTAGGTTAATTAGCAACTGAGTTACGAAATAGACTTGTTGGGAAGCTACCAGCAGACATCGAAACACCAAAAAGAGAAGGCAAATGGCAAAGTCAAGCAATAGAGTTAGAAGTGGGAAAGAAATATCCAGCATGGGAGAAAAATTAAAGAACATGGTGATTGGTCACTCTTAAGAAGTTGTTGATACATAGCAAAAAGGACAAAGCTACTGTGCAGAAAAAGCACAACAAAAATTATGCAGAAGCTGCTGTACAAAAAGAACACAACAAAAATTATGCAGAAGCTGTGGAGCCTCCTAAAACACAAACAACAGTCAGCAGTGGACAAAGAAGCAGACCATACACACCACCACCTCCTTTTCTACAAAGAATAAAAAGAAAGAAAGAGAAAGCCCATTTTGAGAAGTTTATGGATATTCTGAAGAATATTCATATAAACATACCGCTAATGGAGACATGAAGCAAATGCCAAATTATGTGAAATTCTTGAAGGATGTGCTCACTAATAGAAGAAAGTTTGAAGAATTCAAGGTGGTGGCATTTAATGAAGAGTGTCGTGCAATATTGAAAAACAATATCCTACTAAAAGAGAAAGACTCAGGTTCGTTCACTATTCTCGTATCAATTGGAGGAAAGGAACTAGGTAGAGCATTATGTGACTTGGGGGGCAAGCATCATCTTAATGCCTTTGTCCATCTACATGAAGTTAGGGATTGAGAGGCTAGACCAACTATAGTCACCATCCAACTAGCCGATAGGTCTATTACTTATCTTGAAGGAAAGATCAAAGAAATTTAATTCAAGTAGATAAATTCATAATTCCAGCGGATTTTATTATTTTAGTCTATGACGCTGAATGTGATGTACCAATAATTATGGGGAGGCCATTTTTAAAGACCAGGATGTCTACAAGGGAACCATAACATTAAGAATGGGTGACCAAAAAGTCGAATTTAATATCAATGACAGCATGAAATATCCAGTAGTGGCAAAAGAATGCTCAGCATTTTATGAATTGGTAGAACAACTGGTAGCGAAGGAATGAGATAGTTGGGAAGGTGAGTAGGAAGAAGACAACAGCTGGAATGACAAAACAGAACAGTTAACGGTTTTAGGTGAATTCAGCAGAACTTTTGAATCACTAAAATTTGAGGGAAGAAAAGTTCAATGATGAAGCCATCTATTTAGGAAGCACCACAATCCGACTTGAAACTACTACCTCCTAACCTTAAATATGCATATTTAGGTGACAAGGAGACACTACCCATCATCATCTTAACAACATTATCTTCGGCTCAAGAGGATATGCTCCTAGAAACATTGAAAAAGCACAAGGGGGCAATAGGTTGGAAATTGGCAAATATAAAAAGAATTAGTCCTTCACTGTGAATGCATAATATACAATTGGAGGAAGGAAAATTTAAATCCGCAACAAAGACGATTCAATGTCATGATGAAGGAGGTTGTTAGAAAGAAAATTATCAAATGGCTAGATGCTTGAATAATATATCCAATTGCAAACCGCAGCTAGGTCAATCCTATTCAATGTGTTCCCAAGAAAGGAGGGATAACGGTAATGAAAAAAGAGAACAACTAGTTGATCCCCACTAGAATAGTGAATGGGTGGAGAGTTTGTATGGATTATAGAGACTAAACAAAGCGACACGTAAGGCTCATTTTTCCTTACCGTTCATTGATCAAATGCTTGATAGACTTGCTGGAAAGTCACATTATTGCTTCTTGGATAGTCACGTGGGATACAATCAAATTACAATCACTCAAGAAGATCAAAAGAAGACCACATTTACATGTCCATATGGAATTTTTGCCTTTAGACAAATGTTTTTTGGACTATGTAATGCTCCAGCAACATTTCGATGATGCATGACGACCATTTTTACAGATATGGTAGAAACGTTCATGGAGATATTCATGGGTGACTTTTCGGTTTATGGAGAATCTTTTGAAACTTGTTTGTGCAATCTATGAAACGTTCTACAAAGATGTGAAGAAAATAATCTTGTATTGAATTGGGAAAAATGTCATTTCATGGTTAATGAGAGAATAGTGTTAGGCCACACAATCTCAAGAAAAATAATAGAAGTTGATAGATCCAAGATAGAAGCTATTGAAAAATTTACTTTAATGAAAGGTATAAGAATATTTTTGGGTCATGTAGGGTTTTATCGGAGCTTTATTAAAGACTTTTCCAAAATTGCAAAACCCTTCTGTAGCTTGTTGGAGGCAAATAGAAAATTCTTTTTTGATGAACAATGCATGACAGCTTTCCAAGCATTGAAGACAGCGTTGACCACAACTCCTATAATGTCAACACCCGATTGGGATTCATCATTTGAGTTGATGTGTGATGCTAGTGACCATGTTGTGGGAGCAATGTTATGAAAGAAAAAAGGAAACGTACTTCATCCTATCTATTATGCAAGCAAAATGTTAAATGAGGCTCAACTGAATCATGCAACCACGGAAAAAAACTGCTTGTTGTAGTATTTGCACATGAAAAATTTAGAGCTTATTTATTTGGAGCAAAGGTGAAGGTGCACACTGACTATGCAGCAATCAAGCACCTAATGATGAAACCGAATGGAAAGCCAAGATTAATTAGATGGATTCTACTGTTACAAGAATTCGAGATAGAAATCTTGGACTAAGGGAGCTAATAACCATGTAGCGGATCACCTATCTAGAATGGAGAACATGGAGGAAAAAGGCAACGACAAAGAAATTGATGATACATTTCCTGATGAACAGTTGCTCAGCATAAATAGTAGCTACAGTAGCAGTAGCAGAGAGGTAGCATGTCCATGCTATGCAGATATAGCAAATTTTTTAGCTTGTGACATCATACCCGAAGAGCAAGCAAAGAAAGATGTTCTTCTACAAATCCAAAAGTTACATTTAGGATGAATCTTTTCTTTTTAAGCAGTGTGGAGACGACATAGAGAGAAGATGCATTCCATATAGTTAAATATCAACAATTCTTGAACAATGCCATGCGTCCCCATATGGAGGCCATTTTCGAGGGCAAAGGACAACATCTAAGGTATTTCAATTGGGTTTCTATTGGCAAAAAAAATTCAAAATTCTAAAGAATTTTGCAGGAGTTGTGATCAATATCAAAGAAGGAGAAATATTAGTACGAAAAATGAGCTACCCGTGAATTTTATTTTAGAAGTGGAACTTTTTGATGTATGGGGCATTGACTTTATGGGACCATTTCCGCGGTCTTATATATTTTAGTGGTTGTAGACTATGTGTCAAAGTGGGTGGAAGTAATAGCTTGTCCATCCAACGATGGGAAGACCGTACTCAAGTTTCTAAAAAGGAACATATTCACCGGTTTGGTGTACCTAGGGCATTAATCAGCGATGAGGGAACACACTTTGTGAAGAGATTGATGAATAGCCCTTTAGAGAGATGCAATGTAAAATATTGAGTGACAACACCTTATCATCCATAAACTAATGGACAAGCAGAGGTCTCCAACAGAGAAATTAAAAATATTTTGAAAAAAGTTGTACAACCCAACCGGAGAGATTTGTCTGTGAAGCTTGATGATGCATTATGGGCATACTGGACAGCCTTCAAACTCCTTTAGGAATGTCCCCTTACAAACTAGTTTTTGGAAAGATGTGCCATCTACCCCTAGAATTAGAACATAAAGCATTTTGGGCATTAAAGAAGTTAAATTTTGACTATGCTGTATATCAAGACTTGAGACGACGGCAACTAAATGAGTTAGATGAATTTAGGCACCTAACCTACAAAAATGCTAAGATATAAAACAAAAAAAACCAAAAAAATTGCTTGACAACAAAATTAGGCCCAAGAAGTTCTACAAGGGACAAAAAGTGTTGCTATTCAACTCAAGGCTGAAATTATTCCCTCAAAAATTAAAATCAAGATGGTTTGGTCCGTATATAGCTGAAGAAATTACTCCCTCTAAGGCAATAACGATAAAACATGGAGATGAAAGGAAACCCTTCACGGTGAATGGATAGAGACTCAAGCCATACTTCGGTGGAGAAGTAAAAATAGGCATTGTTCTTTTGAGCTGAAAAAAACATTTTGTGACAAAGGGAGCTGACAAAGAACAGTGAGAACCTAAGTTAGTTTTTCTTCTCTTGTTATTTATGCATTTACATAGTTGTTTTTAAATAGTTATCTTTACTTAAAATGATGATTTTTTTTTTTCCTTTTTGTGGTGAATGACTCACATGCCCCAAGGAAGTTGGCCAATTTTTGTAGATGAATTAAGGAGATTTAGATGTGGTTAGGAAAGAAAATTTCAGCATATTAAGAAGACTAATTTTATTCTTCTGTAGTGCACGTTGCCACATAGCTATCTTGTTCATCCTTATTTACACGTGGTTGTATTTTATTTAAAGGTTGAACTCCTCATGCAACTACACACCAAAGCTCCAACACCAATAATTCTTTTATAAGAAAAATATCCAAATCAATCCTAAAAGATTCGCCACCTCAAGAAAAGAAATATGCATGAAAAAGAGAAATGAAAAAAATATCATTGTGCAGTTTGTAGAAAAATGGGTAAACTAGAAATGAGTAAACAGCAAGGGTGGTATACACTCTACCGCAGCAAATGGATAGACTTGCACACATTACAGTAGTAGTCAGTGCAAGAAAAGACAGTAGAATCAGCAACTCGATAGTATAGTCAGCAGCTGGATAGTACAGTCTACAATTGGGTAGTTTGGCAGCAATAGAGACAGTATAGGCATCTATGAGAGCAGTCTGCTCGCCACTGAAGCATCCCTTGAGAGGCTAAACTAAGAGTTAGCACAAAAAAGATGTAGAGTCAATTATATAGCAGCTTCTTCAACCAAAAACATCACAAACTCTTCTAAATCACCTTCAAACTCAAGAAGCAATTAGACTAGAAAACATCACTTTGCAAACTACAATCATGGCACCGAGAACTAGAGGGAAGCAAGTTGTGCAAGGAAAACTTGAAGGTGCAACGTCGACACAATGGGAAGATATAGAAACACTAGCAAGAGTACGAGCATGTAGCTCATTCAAACAAAAGGCGATGCGAGGAATGAGATAAATGCAACAAGATGAGTTAGAAGAGATAAACCAAGACTCCTTCCTCACTAGCCCCGGATCGAAAAGAAAAAGGGAAGGGAAAGAACAAAATGAGGAACCATACAACATAAATAGAAAGATTTGCAACCGAGAAGGCATACAACAAGTACGAGCTCTTCAGTTAAAAACAAATGTTGTTGGAAATAAGGTTCCCCATAATGTATCCTACATTTCTTGAATCTTTTCTAAACGTCATCACCGACTTTGGATGGGAGATGTACTGTCACCACAGAGAGCAAGCTATAGTGCCTATAGTGAAGGAGTTTTACACATATGTTGATCAAGTAGAAGGGTACATAACAACAGTGAGAGGAAAAATGGTTGATTGGAGTCCTAAAGCTCTCAACCAAATGTTTCACCTACAATCTTTTGAGCACACCACCTTCAACAAAATGGTACTAGCTCCATCGGATGAGCAGCTTGAAATAGTCGTGGAGATGATAGCCATTGGAGTAATATAGTGGCAGATCTCGAGAGGAGGAGTAAGAACTATAGTAGCAGCAGACCTCAACATGGAAGTAAAAGTTTGAGCTGCCTTCGTAAAGACCAACCTACTGCTCATCCCACATGATACTACATTGTCTACCGATAGAGTTTTGCTGATGTATGCAATCATGACTAATTTAAGTATTGATGTGGATAAGATTGTAGCAGATGAGATTGTCAAATGTGTAGGTAAGAGGGTGGAAAAGTTGTTTTATCCACCACTAATAACCATGTTGTGCCTAGAAGTGACACTACCTTTTCATGAGGAAGCAGAAAAACTCAAAGAAATCTGATGGATTACATAGAAACCCATAAGGAAAACCTGAGTTGTGGTAATAGAAGGAACATTAATATAGTAGAAGATATAGACCAATTACTAAAACAACAAGAGGCCATATTCCGCTAGTGGGAAAACAGTGAAGGCAGTTGCAAGCGTATTGGTTTTATGTCAAAAAGAGGGATTAGGGAATAGATAATGTCTTAAGAACCCAATCCAGAAATTGAGCATTTTCAAAGTTTTTCTAAAGAGATTTTTATGGATGGAGCCACATAAAATCATACATGCAGTAGAGGAGGAAGCGAACACTTCCTCTAACCCGAGAAAGGTGGGTGTTAATGAGAGGAAGTACAATTAATTAATGGGCAGGTGAGATTAATGGAGTTTTCTCCATCCTAACAATGACTCTAGTGAAGCAATTAATGTGTTAACGATGTTATAATAATGAACAATAGGGTTAATAATGTTTAAGCATTGGATCATGGCAAACATGATAATCTCCTTTGATTAATCACAAACAACCAACATGAAGACATGAATTGTCACTTTTGATTTTATTTCCCAACCACTAATCGACAACAACATTAATTTCTAAGATTTAGACAACATCCTAAACAAAACCATCTTCCTTTTTTAATAGTACATAAATCTTGAAAAGTTACATGAAATAAAATTTAAAAAGAAAATTAAATTTTTAGTTCTTTAAGATTTGATATTTAAACATTTACAAATTAAACATCAAAGTTTTAAACGACATTTAAAAAATATTCTAAATTAGTGAATTCATTGAGTTGTTATAGGAAATTGATAGAACAATTTTTAAAATATCATTTTTCACATTTTAAGGCTCAGTAACTATCTCGATTTTCTACTTCTAGAAAGTCGGGTCATTACAAGCTTGTTCGTGATCGATACTAAGAAAGAATTGTTACACGCAAGTGCGCTTTTTCGTGTTCATTCAACCTCAACTGATAACAACATCTGTCTTCACATTAAACCTCCCTCAACCACAACTATTTTTTATTGTTCCTTAATATTGGTTTCAAAAATTCTCTTATTTTCTCCATAAATTAGCCATAAAAAAATTTCAATACCAGTGGTGGTTGTCCATAAAACATCAAAAACCTTTCTACACGTGAGAGGCTCTTTAGTTAATCTCTTTTACTCGATTGTAGTGCTGAAGGATACGAAATTGGCTTACTCTACGGCCCATACAAAAACATATAGATTTGAAAACATTGAATATAAGATAAGATTCAATGAGAGCCTACAAATAGATTGCTTAGACCATTCTTAAACACATTAGTTCTAATTTCATGTTTGCTTTGAGTCTACAGAAGAGCTTAACGTACTAATCATATGCAATTTTGTGGAAATGAAATTACTATTTAATGGATTTCAGAAGGAACCCGTGTAAATATTGAGGATTTCACGAGTAATATAGTTCAAAACTATGTGACGAATTATTAACCCAAACCTTCATTGTATGTTGACATTACTCTTCTCATTTTCACTTGTTACTACAAAACAACCATTGTCATACTTGCTTTCCATCTTTAACTAGAATTTAAGCATCGTATAGAGTAAAAATCATTGTTGACTCTTTGTGGATACAATTATGTACCACTTATTGTATTGGACTAGGTATCCTTTTGTATATTGACTATGATAATCACCTCATGGTTTCCGAAACAAGAAAATGATTACTCAAGTAAAGGACAAGGTGTCTGTCCTAGGTATCCTTTGTACCGATGATGATATCGCGGTGATGGCATGAGACATCTTTACACGGATGACGACATCGCGGTGATGGCATGAGACTAAAGCTAGGCTTGAAGTATTAATGTTATTTATAGTCCTTAAGTAACTACACAGCTTTAGACAAGTAAAATTGAAGGGATTTCTAGAATGGGATAGCATGCAAACATTTCTTATAGTATGTAGTTAAAAAATGCATGTTATAAAGACTTCATAAGGACATTTTTTAATGAGTATGTACTATATGTATGTTATGGTAAAATTATTGTTATGCTCTTAAGTTGAGATTTCGGAGAAACACGTTGTGTTATGTATTATGCTAAGCTAGAAAGAGAATATGCATGACTAAAATACAAGTACGTTATGGATATGCTTAATGTAAGAAGCATTAATGGTATAGACTCAGGTTCGATTCTTAGTTGGTGCATCTTTAAGATTAGCAATGATGAGATTAGTGCTTAATGTGAAAATTTGGGTTTGTCACAACACCAAGTAATTTAGTTGAAACAAATAGCACGACTAAATTAGGTTTTTTTGATGAGTATGTACTAATGTTATGTTGAAATTACAGTTATGCCCTTCAATTGAGAGTTTCGAGCTAGAAAGAAAATATGTATGACTAAAATGTGACTATGTGGTCTAGTGGTAGAATAGTACCCTGCTACGGTACAGCCTGGTGTAAGGACCGGGTTGACTTGATGACGCAAAAAGACGGGTAAATTTTTCACAACATAAAACAAACCAAATCATACGTTATATTAATATTAGATCAAAATAAAGTTTATACAAAGTATTTAAAACAACACAATAGTCCAAACACGATATAAGAAACGACACAAAACACAAAAACAAAAGGGTTGAGTACCACTAATTCTCTAATGAACAATTTGTTTATGATCCAATCATAAACCAAGTCCCTCTTGGCCCAATGAAAGGGTGGGACTCCGTTGTTCAAGTCCTAAAATCGTACTTAGAGAACAACTCATCTACTTTTCTTATATGGAAAGGAGTGAATTCCATCTCATGATATTATGTTCCCAACTCCCTGTTTGGTCAAGTTCCCAAAATGGTAGGCATATTGAATAGTCTTAAAGGTCAAGTCCCCAAAATGGTAGGCATATTGAATCGGCTAAAACAGTTATTCTCACCATGTAAATTAAAGGACAAGCTCTCACAGGCAAGAGTTCATAATTTACTCAGGATTAAGATCGAGTCGCATATGATCATCATGTGAAATATTAATATTGTCAATTAACGGATTTATAAAAAGAGATTAAATACTTCTTGGTCCAGTCTTATACAAACTCAATGTATAGGATACCCCCACTTACATGTCTTCACATGAACGATTTGGATCAAATCATTTGTAACGATTACAAAGTGGGTCGTATTAATGGTGT
The DNA here is from genome assembly GCF_002738365.1 of Cucurbita moschata. Lineage (NCBI taxonomy): Eukaryota > Viridiplantae > Streptophyta > Magnoliopsida > Cucurbitales > Cucurbitaceae > Cucurbita > Cucurbita moschata. Next base: position 790,862 of record NW_019268596.1, on the reverse strand, counting down.
TACCAGGATAAGGCACCCAACCTTATCCATATACTATAACTCTTTAGGTTATTACTTGAACACGATCCCTTGTATGTCAACCATATACTGATCAAGATTACATTAATAACCTTGGATTTTTATACAATGAATTGCAATTAAATTACGAATAAAATAATAAAAATTATTGTTGAAAACTAAATAATTAATTACGACACTTGAGGGCATAAATTCCAACATATCCACGGGTTGTTAGGGGCTAAATCCTTCATAGGTTTCTTATCCTTTGAGTTTTCTTTGTTCTTACCTTAGGTTATCCTTCTTAATAACCTTCGGGTCCTTTTAAGTCCCAAGTTCTTTGGAAGGAAACCATAACTTGGCATCTTACATGGGTCGTTTGGGGGTTTAAATCCTTCTTGGTATTCTTACGGTACTTAAGAGTCTTAAGTCCTTTGAAGGAAGTTTCTTAACTTAGCATCATACTGAAATTCTACGTGGACTGCTTAAGTCATATAGAAAAGGTTTAAAGACGTACTTGTATCTATTTAATCAAAATTATCTGCTTAATCGAGATTATTGGCTTCCTTAGCCGCGGTACACCCTTACCTTCTACGAGGTGCCTCTTGGCCCCGCTAGTTCTTTTTTTGGTTTTTAACTTGTCCTTTGTCATTTGGATTAGTCATCTCGTTCCTCCTTTTTGGACATTTAGGATTCCTATGGCCCTCTGCTCCACAGCTGAAGCACATATTAGTTCCTGCCAAGCATTCTCCCTTGTGTAATCTTCTCCACAGCCGAAGCACATATTAGTTCCTGCCAAGCATTCTCCCTTGTGTAATCTTCTGCGACATAAGGGTCTATCTTTCTTGTAACGACCCAAAATTTTCTACTTAATTTAAGCTCACTACTATATACATAAATTTTAATGACTCAAAATTTTCTACTTAATTTAAGGTCGCTACTGTATACATAAACTGTAACGACCCAAAATTTTCTATTTAATTTAAGGTCGCTACTGTATACATAAACTGTAACGACCCAAAATTTTCTATTTAATTTAAGGTCGCTACTGTATACATATCATAAACATTGAATGCGGAAATACTTCTTTTAAACTTTCATAAAACATAACTTTCAGCTTAAAACACAGTCATGGACTTGCGTGTTTCGAAAACACCTTAAAAAACGACACAACAAAAGCTAAATAATAAACGTTTAAATTAAAAACATTCTATCCTAGTCTAAGTCTAAGAAATTAAATACAACTACCCTATGCATGTGACATAGTCTCTAGTTGCGATGTCGTCATCTGTCGTATAGGAATGTCTTGCCTTAACCTGAAAAATTAATTTCGAAAAAAGGAGGTCGAAATATAACTTATAGACAAAATCTCTTTCCAAGGTAGATCTGCCGCTTGTAAATCTGATGATAGACATTTTTATTTTCTCAAATGTAGATATGCATATTGTAAATCTGATGATATACATTTTTTTTTTCTCAAATATGAGTTTTCTTGTTTCTGCTTCATTTTGGAGGAATTGTGAGATGTGTTGGAAAGTGATTATTGGGGAAATGGATAGACAGTTAGGGGAGAGGGGTGGGGAGTTGTTTTTTATTATTTATTTATTTATTAATTTATTATTATATTTTTTTTAAACCTAATAATAATTTTTGTTTATAATAATTTTGGTTGTTTATTTATTTATTGGCTATTATATTTCTCTTATACTAGGCGCTTGTTGCTTCGCTTACGGGGCCTTTGGTGGGTCTTTGGAGCGTCCTTGTCAAGTTCTCTTTTATGTCTTACTTGCTACACTTTCTTGTTCTTTTGGTTGTGCATGTTACCAGAGTGACTGCCTTTAGTGCAATTGCATAGTCGCTTGAGGCAGGAGTCGCTACTGATCCTTTTATATTCTCTCTTCGGCCCATCATGAAACGGAGAGTCCTTTTTCTTCTCTGTGTCTACTATCTCTAGGGAAAACCTAGATAACTTAGTGAACTCCAAATCATATTCTTCTATAGTCTCTCTCCTTGTTTAAGGCTTAAGAAGGCTTCTCGATTTTTTTTTTTTTTACATGGCAATGGTAAGATAGTACTTTCACAATGCCTCCTTAAACCAACTCCAAGGGATGATTTCATATTTAGCATTTACACTCTTAGAAGCTGACTTCCACCTAAAATGAGTCTCTTCTTTAAGCTTGCATGTGGCACAATGGACCTTGAACTCTTCAGGGCAGTTCATATATAGGAAGACAATCTCGATAGCATCAAGCCATGCCTTTGGTTTTGCTGAATCAACATGCCTTCATCAAATATAGGAAGCGAATCAACCATGCCTTCATCAAATATAGGTGGGTCAAACTTCCTAATGTCTTTAATATATTTGAAACTTACAGGGGCTTGCACTCCTTGAGTTGCCATAAGAGCCTATACTATGGCTAGCCTGGCCTGTGTTTCAAGGGTTGCCATAAGAGCCTATACTATGGCTAGCCTGGCCTGTGTTTCAAGGGTTACAGTGAACTTGAAGGTGGACTATCCTGAAGGCCTAGTTTAACTTGGGTTAAGTTCTTTTTGTGATTCTGTTTCTACATTCTAGGCTTAAGTTATTCCTATTGTGGGGTCCCTTAGGTGGAATTCTCTAAAGCAATCCTTCGGCTTCCTTGCATAGTTAGGGTTCTCTACTTGGATGGCATGATCTTAGTACTGAAAGAACACGCATAGTTATAAACCTGAGGTTGATTCTCGATTGGTGCATTTGAAGATTAAAAATGATGAAATTAGTGCTTAATGTGAGAACTTGGGTTTCACTAAATATCATCTAATTTATAGATAACACGAGTAGAACTATCGATCTCTCTTTTTTTTTTTTTTTTAAAAATTAAGAGGTGAAACTCAAATTTAAAGACTTCGAAAGAACTGCATGACGAAAATACGAGTACGTTATGGATATGCCTAAAGGTAGAAGCACCAGTGGTCTAGTGGTAGAATAGTACCCTGCCACGGTATAGACCCAAGTTCATTTCTCGGTTGGTGCATCTTGAAGATTAGCAATGATGAAATTAGTAAGTCTATCATCAGGATATCATCTAATTTATAGATGACACGAGTAGCACTATCGAGCATTTCTTTTCTTTTTAAGTTGAGAGGTGAAACTCAAATTTATGGAATTGGGAAGAACTGCATGATGAAAATACGAGTACGTTGTGGATATGTCTAAAGGTTGAAGCACCAGTGGTTTAGGTGTAGGATAGTACCCTACCCCAGTATAGACCCGAGTTTGATTCTTGGTAGGTGCATCTTGAAAATTATCAATGATGAAATTTGTGCTCATTGTGAGAACTTGGTTCTATCACGATACCATGTAATTTTATAGATGATACGAGTAGCACTATCGAGCATTTCTTTTCTTTTTTTTTCTTTTTAAATCGAGAGGTGAAACTCAAATTTATGGAATTCGGAAGAACTGCATGACGAAAATACGAGAAAGTTATGGATATGTCTACAGGTAGAAGCACCCGTGGTCTAGTTGTTGAATAGTAGTTTGCCATGGTACAAACTTGAGTTTGATTCTCGGATGCATGCATCTGCTAGATTAGCAATGATGAAATTAGGGCTTATTGTGGGAACCGGTCTAATGATAGAATAGTGCCCTGCCATGGTACAGACCCGAGTTTGATTCTCGACTGGTGCATCTTCAAGATTAACAATAATGAAGTTAGGGCTTATTGTGGGAACCGGTCTAATGGTAGAATAGTACCCTGCCATGGTACAGACCCGAGTTTGATTCTCGGCTGGTGCATCTTCAAGATTAACAATAATGAAGTTAGTGCTTCACCTTTATTCCCTGCCCTAAAGAGGTAAAGCTATTTGAAGAAGAACCTTGGAGAGAAAATGAAAGAACTTCGATAGGCGAGAGGTGTAAGCACCACTTAGCGAATAGATCCTAATTGGTCTGATCGCGCTCAAGGCTGAAACTGATTTATCTCCTCTTCTCGTCTCTTTACCTGAGCGAGGCTCTTGGCTTTGTTTGTCTTGCTCATGACTAGGGTCTTCTTTACCCACCCCTTCCTTCTCTTTCGGCTTTCCTTTCTTTTTCTTCTTCAATCAATTCCCTTGAGTACTAGGTCTATCATTATTTCATCTAATTTATAGATGACACGAGTAGCACTATTGAGCGATTCTTTTTAAATCGAGAGGTGAAACTCAAATTTCTAGAATTTGGAAGAACTGCATGGTGAAAATACAAGTACATTATAGACAGGTTTAAAGGTAAAAGCACTAGTGGTCTAGTTGTAGAATAGTACTTTGCCACGGTATAGACTCAAGTTCGATTCTTGGCTGGTGCATCTTAAGGATTAGTAATGATGAAAATTAGTGTTTATTGTTGAGAACTTCGGTCTATCACGATTTCATAAGTAGCTTTTCTTTTTAAATACGAGAGGTGAAACTCAAATTTATGGAATTCGTAAGAACTGCATGACAAAAATATGAGTACGTAATGGATATATCTAAAGATAGAAGCACCAGTGGTCTAGTGGTAGAATAGTACTCTCCCACGGTACAGACTTGAGTTTGATTCTCGGCTGGTGCATCTTAAGGATTGGTAATGATGAAAATTAGTGCTGCTAACTTATAGATGACACGAGTAGCACTATCAAGCTGAGCTTTTCTTTTTAAATCGAGAGTTGAAGCTCAAATTTATAGAATTCGAAAGAACTGCATGACAAAAATACGAGTACGTTATGGATATATCTAAAGATAGAAGCACCAGTGGTCTAGTGGTAGAATATTCTCAGCTGGTGCATTTAAGGATTAGCAATGATGAAAATTAGTGCTTATTGTATAGAACTTGGGTCTATCACGATTTCATCTAAAATTTATAGATGACACGAGTAGCACAATCGAACTTATCTTTTTAAATCCGAGAGGTAAAACTCAAATTTATGGAATTCGAAAGAACTACATGACGAAAATACGAGTACATTATGGATATGTCTAAAGGTAGAAGCACTAGTGGTTTAGTGGTAGAATAGTACCCTGCCATAGTAAAACTCGAGTTCGATTCTCGGATGGTGCATCTTCAAGATTATCAATTTCATCTAAGATGACACGAGTAGCACTATCAAGCATTTCTTTTTAAATCGAGAGGTGAAGCTCAAATTTATGGAATTCGGAAGAACTGCATGACAAAAATATGAGTACGTTATGGATATGCCTAAAGGTAGAAGCATTAGTGGTCTAGTGGTAGAATAGAACCTTGCCATGGCACAGACCCGAGTTCCATTCTCAACTGTTGCATCTTCAAGATTGGCAATTATTAAATTAATGCTTATTGTGAGAACTTAGGTCTATCATGATTTCATCTAATTTATAGATGACACGAGTAGCACTTATCGAGCATTTTTTTTTAAATCGAGATGTGAAGCTCAAATTTATGGAATTCGGAAGAACTACATGACAAAAATATGAGTACGTTATGGATATATCTAAAGGTAAAAGCATTAGTGGTCTAGTGGTAGAATAGTACCTTGCCACGGTATAGACCCGAGTTTAATTCTCGACTGGTGTATCTTTAAGATTAGAAATGATGAAATTAGTGCTTATTGTCAGAATTTAGGTCTATCACGAATTATATAGATGACATGAGTAGCACTATCGAGCTTTTCTTTTTAAATCGAGAAGTGAAGCTTAAATTAATGGAATTCGGAAAAACTGCATGACAAAAATACTAGTACCTTATAGATATGTCTAAAGGTAGAAGCATTATTGCTCTAGTGGTAGAATAGTACCTTGCCACGATACAGACTAGAGATCAATTCTCGGCTGAAGACACTAGTAGCACTATCAGCATTTCTTTTTAAATCGAGAAGAACTACATGACAAAAATATGAGTACGTTATAGATATGTCTAGAGGTAGAAGCATAGTGGTCTAGTGGTAGAGTAGTACCCTGCCACGATACAGACCCGAGTTCAATTCTCGGTTGGTGCATCTTAAAGATTAGCAATGATGAAATTAGTTCTTTATTTTAAGAATTTTTAGGTCTATCACGATTTCATCTAATTTATAGATGAACACGAGTAGCACTATTGAGCATTTCTTTTTAAATTGAGAGGTGAAACTCAAATTTATGGAATTCGGAAGAACTGCATGACGAAAATACGAGTTCGTTATGGATATGTTTTAAGGTAGAAGCATTAGTGGTCTAGTGGTAGAATAGAACCCTGCTACGGCACAGACCCGAGTTTGATTCTCAACGGTTGCATCTTCAAGATTGGCAATTATTAAATTAATGCTTATTGTGAGAACTTAGGTCTATCATGATTTCATCTAATTTATAGATGACACGAGTGCATGACAAAAATACGAGCACTTTATGGATATGTCTGAAGGTAGAAGCACAAGTGGTCTAGTGGTAGAATAGTACCCTGCCACGATACAGACTCGAGTTTGATTCTCGGCTGGTTGGTGCATCTTGTAGATTAGCAATGATGAAATTATTGCTTAAAGTTATGAGAACTTGGGTCTATTAGGATATCATCTCATTTATAGATGACAAGAGTAGCACTATCGAGAATCTTTTTTCTTTTTTCTTTTTTTAAATCGAGAGGTGAAACTCAAATTACACGAGTAGCACTATCAAGCATCTTTTCTTTTTTTTTTCTTTTTAAATCGAGAGGTGAAACTCAAATTTATGGATTTCGGAAGAACTGCATGACAAAAATACGAGAACGTTATGGATATGTCTAAAGGTAGATGATGGAGTTAATATAATACATGTAGAACAATTTGGATCTTAGGCACTCTTAGAACATCAATTATAGTAAATAACTAGCATGTTCATAAGTATTAAAACTAAAGGTCTTCGAGTACTAAAACTCAAATTTATGGACTTCGGAAGAACTGCATGATGAAAATACGAGTACGTTATGGATATGTTAAAAGGTAGATGATGGAGTTAATATAACACATGCAGAAACAATTTGGATCTTAGGCACTCTTAGAACATCAATTATAGTACATAACTAGCATGTTCATAAGTATTAAAACTCAAGGTCTTTGAGTACTAACCTTTTGTAGTTCAAATTCATTTTTTCTCACAAACCAGTTTCGAACCACCACTAGTGTCTTTTCCAGTATTCTCCAGCCTTAGAACGGGATTGTGGAATCGGGTGAGTGACTAAACTTGGGAGGGATTTAGTATATATGAAGAGAGAGTTTGTGAGTTTTTCTCAAGGTTTTTCCAAAAGGAGAAGTTCAATGTACTTTGATTACTCTATTTATAGAGTTATGTTTGCATGTTCATGCAAATTTGAGATCACCAAATATTGACACTCAAAATTCTACTCAAATGTTTGGGCTCAAAATTCTACTCAAATGTTTGGGATTATGTGGCAAGCATGCAAGTTTGAGTTAACCAAATTTTGACACTCAAAATTCCAATCAAATTTATGGGGGTTTATTTGGCAAGATGCAAGTTTGGTTAAACCAAATGTTGACACCTCAAAATTCCACCGACTCAAACATGGATTTTTTCATTAAATAAAGTCGCATTTTGACTTTCTTCCTTTTAATTCAACAATTTATTTGAATTATTAATTTTAAATTAAAGTAATATTAAAAGATTAATTAAACTAATTAATTAATATTTGATATTAATTCAAATGCCAATCTCAATCAATTCGGACACATATTTGATTAAAATATTTAAATCTTATTTAAATATCTTAGATTCTATCTTTTTGTTTAATTTGTAAATAAAACAAAAATGCGGTTAAATATATCGTATATATATAGCGCATATTCCCTAATTTGAATTCGAACACTTCGAACTCACTCGTCACACTGTTCTATGGTTTAGTCCGATATGAGCTAGCAGAGGGACCTAATGGACCTATATTTCATGGGCTCCAAAGATCCAAGATTAAACGGTTAAACTCATTAACCTTGTTAACCAATATTTGTTAACTACTAGGACACTCCACTATAGCCTAGTAGTTGCACTCCCCTCACTATAGATATATTTCAGTCCATTTGATATAACCATGATTAGTAAGTCAATCCTTCAGAGGTTGTTCGTAACTAGAGCTGGCAATTTACCGTTTTACCCCTAAAGTACTTCTTGTTCCTTATGTTCCACTGATCCTCTAATGAACAATTGGTTTGTGGTCCAACCAGTAAACCGAATCTCTCTCAAACCAATGAGAGGGTGAGGCCCCTTGTTCAAGACCTGGAGTCAGCACTTAATGGAACATCCTCTCTACTATCCCTAAAAGTGGGTAGGAGTGAGTTCTATCTTGCACCCTATGTTCCCAGCTATTCACCCAGTCTTACCCCTGAAATGAGAGGCTTATTGAGTCGGCGAACTCGAGCCACTCTCACCCATGCAAATCTAAGGATAATTCTAAATAAACAGGAGTTCATGGTTAGCTCAGGATTAAGATCGAGTTGTCTAGATCATCTAATGAAAAAATCAGTCTCAACAGTAAACGACATTATAAAGTGAGAGTGATTTTCTTCATGATCCGATCTTATGCAATACTCATTGCATAGGACGCCCTCACTCACATGTCTCCACATGTACAATTTAGTGATCACATTGTTTATATCATATATAAAAGTGAGCGACATCCATAGTGTCCCCAGGATAAGGTACTCAGCCTTATCCCTGTACTATAGATCATTTTGACTATATACTTGAACTTGAAACACTCTTATGTCTTTACATATAATTCAAATAATCATACTATAGTCAGAGTGTTCTTAGTTTATTGGATTTAGATTAATAATTGTAAAATTCACTTTATTCAATAACAATCTTTGCTGAATAAACATCAATAATAACTTTATTGAAAATAGAATATGTTTTTGTTTACCAACTATGAGTTTTAGGACATAAAACTCAACATAAGCTTTATACCTTCCTCTTCGTAAAACTTTGAGAAGTTCTGGGATAAGAACTCGCCACTTCGATTGGTGCGCAAGGTTTTCAGCTTGTTATTAGTCCTGTTTTCAGTGAGTCTTTTGAACTTCTTGAACGCACATAATGCCTCTTCTTTATCTTTGAGCATGTACATCCACATCCAACAACTATAATCATCAACAAGTAAGAGAAAATACTTGTTACCTACAATCGAAGATGGGGTGCGATCATACTACACAATCTGCATGAACCAGTTGCATTGGTCACTTAATCTGCATGAACAAGTAAGAGAAAATACTTGTTACCTACAATCGAAGATGAGAAGCTCATTGATAATGTTACTCTTCATGTTTGGATTGAAACAATCGATCCATCGCCAAACTTCACATTTTCAATGAGCTTCTCATCAAGCACCTTGAACTTTGTTCGATCAACGGTCATGTAGTTGCTTGCTCCATTGTCAAGGTACCACATGTTGGTCTCTACTCAGTCTTCTCCTTTTGTGAGAAGGTTTTCCATAACCTTTTCTTCATTGAGAATCAATAGGTTGGGCATTTTCTCGGCCAACATTAGTGCAGGCAATTGATCTTGGGTGAGTGTAAGGTTTGTCTCCTCATCTTAATTCTTCTTCCGGCACTCTACCGCATAGTGTCCATATTTTTCACAAGAGTAACACTTGATCAATCTCTTATCGTTCAGGGGGTTGGAATTGTCATGGGTTTGTGAGGTATTGTCACGGACTTCTTTGCCACCATGTCCTCGACCACGTCCACGACCTTGTTTTCCTTGTTATGGTTGTCATGTCCCCTCGTACTTGAGAAAGAAAGAGTCAGCCGCATTATTCTTGTTCCTCCGTGCGAGCCACTCCTCATGTGTGAGTAAGAGGTGTTTTTCCTTCTCTTTGTCTTCATAGCCACAAAGTCACTCCTCATGGACCTTAAGATGACCAACGGCCTCCTCAAATGACATGTTTTTGAGGTCATCAAACTACTCGATGGAGGTTGCATGAATCATAGGAGAACAACTCGAAGGAACTTCTTGACGATAAAGATCTCCTCCACCATGTTGCCTAATGAACGGAGGCCGCTGACAATTGTTGTCGACTTCATGGCAAAGTCATCTATTGACTCTCCGTCGTTCATGCGGATAGCCTTGAACTCACTCTTCAAGGTATGCGCCTTTGCTTCCTTGACACATTCCACACCCACATGCGTTGTTTTCAACGTCTCCCACGCTGCCTTTCCCGAGTTCTTTTCTCCCAACATGAGAAGAACATCCTCCGGGACTGCCTAGTAGATGGTGGCAAAAGCCATCTTGTCCTTACGCTCATCAATGCTGTTGTATTTCAATAATCGCCCAGGGAAATTTCTTTTCTTTTCAGTGAGAGGAAATCGTTGACGGTAAGTTGTTGGAAGAAAATAAAACGCGTAAAACAACAAAAAGAGAGAATGGCTAAAATTTTGACTGCGCTTCAAATCCGGTTGTTAAATCTTCTGAACAGATTTCCTATTTAAATATAACCTATCCTAAAAATGGCCGGAGAGTGGCAAACTAAATCTGTGCCACTTCCTACAAAATTGTCGTCTAAAACTTCGTTAATCCATTCGACGTGTTTGTCAAATGGTTAAACGGATAACTAATGAAATCGTGTGAATCTAAATAAGGAAAAATTCACATTTTATCTAACAATCTCCTCCTAAAACCTGTGGTATATCTTTTACCTTATTTCGTTTGAACGCACTCCGTTTTGAGCCCTATGGCTCGGTGTCCCTAGCGGCTGTGCCACTTCCTACAAAATTGTCGTCTACAACTTCGTTAATCCATTCGACGTGTTTGTCAAATGGTCAAACGGAAAATAATGAAATCGTGTGAATCTAAATAAGGAAAAACTCAGGTTTTATCTAACAATCTCCTCCTAAAACCTGTGGTATATCTTTTACCTTATTTCGTTTGAACTCACTCCGTTTTGAGCCCTATGGCTCGGTGTCCCTGGCGGCATGTCCTCTAGACTCCACGTCTTGTTCGGCCACCTCTTCTTCGAGTTGGCGCGCCGCTAGTCCAGGTGGTTCACCTCTTCCTAATAGGTCTTCCATCCTCTGGTACCTGGCCGAGCGGTTGACTAGTTGCTCTATCTCCAACTCTAGGATGTAAAGGCAGTTTGTCGTGCACCGAACTTGCGTGAGCAACCGTCGTCGATTATCGCGGATCCTAAGTAGCCCGCGCTTGATGGAAATGTGGCAGCTGACCTTATCGAGTTGACCTAGGCTCACAATATTAGCCTTAAGCCTTGGGATAAAGTAGACGCCGGTCAGCTTGTGATGCTTGCCTCCCTTGTCGACGAACTGGATGGTGCCATGCCCTTCGATCTCGACGACGGAGCCGTCGCCGAATTTCATGTCCGCAAATCCCCGAGTCAAGCTCGGAGAACGCAGACTTGGCCCCGGTCATATGGTTTGTTGCCCCTGTGTCGAGGACCCATCGCCGGTGCTCTTGCTGCTCGCCTCTTTCACCGATTTGAGCGAGCACTCTCTCCTCCTTCAGTTGAATTGGCAACCCAGCCGGTGCATTTGTTATGCACAGTTGGAGCTCTTCTTCGGGTTCGACGCTCACCAGAGCAGTTATGCCGTCGTTGATTACCTCTGTGGATTTGGGGAGCTCTTCCTCGGGATTAGGGACGTCAGGTAGGACTGATGCAGTCACCATGAAAATGGTCGGCTCGTCCTCCTCGGATTGAGCCACATGGGCCTTCTCGGTCGTCTCCTTGTTCCTGAGCTTGCTCCAGTAATTTTTGTTCAAATGACCTCTCTTCCCACAATACGAGCACTCGATTGGCCCGTCATCAGCCGACTCCTCCTTCTTTTGATCCGCCTCTTTCCCGCGCATGTGCCGGCGAGATTTCCATGGCTTCTTACCGCCTTTGGAGCTAGAGGGCCCATTGCTCTCACTGGTACCGTCACGGAGCTTTAGGCGTGCAAGCCATTCCTCCTCAGTGAGGAGTAGACGACCCTCCTTGTCGACAGCTGAAATGGTATTTTTCTTCCGCTGCTCGACTTCTCGGTCGTCTCCTTGTTCCTGAGCTTGCTCCAGCAATTCTTGCTCAAGTGATCTCTCTTCCCACAGTATGAGCACTCGATTGACCCGTCATCAGCCGGCTCCTCCTTCTTTTGATCCGCCTCTTTCCCGCGCATGTGCCGACGAGATTTCCATGGCTTCTTACCGCCTTTGGAGCTAGAGGGCCCATTGCTCTCACCGGTACCGTTACGGAGCTTTAGGCGTGCAAGTCATTCCTCCTCAGTGAGGAGTAGACGACCCTCCTTGTCGACAGCTGAAATGGTATTTTTCTTCCGCTGCTCGACATTACGCAGTCTTCCGATCACCTCTTCCACCATTAGGTCATTCATGTCAAGCAATTTCTCGATCAGCCGGCTCCTTCTTCTTTTGATCCGCCTCTTTTCCGCGCATGTGCCGGTGAGATTTCCATGGCTCTCACCGGTACCGTCACGGAGCTTTAGGCGTACAAGTCATTTCCTCCTCAGTGAGGAGTAGACGATCCTCCTTGTCGACAGCTGAAATGGTATTTTTCTTCCGCTGCTCGACTTCTCGGTCGTCTCCTTGTTCCTGAGCTTGCTCCAGCAATTCTTGCTCAAATGACCTCTCTTCCCACAGTACGAGCACTCGATTTGACCGTCATCAGCCGGCTCCTCCTTCTTTTGATCCGCCTCTTTCCCGCGCATGTGCCGGCGAGATTTCCATGGCTTCTTACCGCCTTTGGAGCTAGAGGGCCCATTGCTCTCACTGGTACCGTCACGGAGCTTTAGGCGTGCAAGCCATTCCTCCTCAGTGAGGAGTAGACGACCCTCCTTGTCGACAGCTGAAATGGTATTTTTCTTCCGCTGCTCGACTTCTCGGTCGTCTCCTTGTTCCTGAGCTTGCTCCAGCAATTCTTGCTCAAGTGATCTCTCTTCCCACAGTATGAGCACTCGATTGACCCGTCATCAGCCGGCTCCTCCTTCTTTTGATCCGCCTCTTTCCCGCGCATGTGCCGACGAGATTTCCATGGCTTCTTACCGCCTTTGGAGCTAGAGGGCCCATTGCTCTCACCGGTACCGTTACGGAGCTTTAGGCGTGCAAGTCATTCCTCCTCAGTGAGGAGTAGACGACCCTCCTTGTCGACAGCTGAAATGGTATTTTTCTTCCGCTGCTCGACATTACGCAGTCTTCCGATCACCTCTTCCACCATTAGGTCATTCATGTCAAGCAATTTCTCGATCAGCCGGCTCCTTCTTCTTTTGATCCGCCTCTTTTCCGCGCATGTGCCGGTGAGATTTCCATGGCTCTCACCGGTACCGTCACGGAGCTTTAGGCGTACAAGTCATTTCCTCCTCAGTGAGGAGTAGACGATCCTCCTTGTCGACAGCTGAAATGGTATTTTTCTTCCGCTGCTCGACTTCTCGGTCGTCTCCTTGTTCCTGAGCTTGCTCCAGCAATTCTTGCTCAAATGACCTCTCTTCCCACAGTACGAGCACTCGATTTGCCCGTCATCAGCCGGCTCCTCCTTCTTTTGATCCGCCTCTTTCCCGCGCATGTGCCGGCGAGATTTCCATGGCTTCTTACCGCCTTTGGAGCTAGAGGGCCCATTGCTCTCACCGGTACCGTCACGGAGCTTTAGGCGTGCAAGCCATTCCTCCTCAGTGAGGAGTAGACGATCCTCCTTGTCGACAGCTGAAATGGTATTTTTCTTCCGCTGCTCGACTTCTCGGTCGTCTCCTTGTTCCTGAGCTTGCTCCAGCAATTCTTGCTCAAATGACCTCTCTTCCCACAGTACGAGCACTCGATTTGACCGTCATCAGCCGGCTCCTCCTTCTTTTGATCCGCCTCTCTTTCCCGTGCATGTGCCGGCGAGATTTCCATGGCTTCTTACCGCCTTTGGAGCTAGAGGGCCCATTGCTCTCACCGGTACCGTCACGGAGCTTTAGGCGTGCAAGCCATTCCTCCTCAGTGAGGAGTAGACGATCCTCCTTGTCGACAGCTGAAATGATATTTTTCTTCCGCTGCTCGACTTCTCGGTCGTCTCCTTGTTCCTGAGCTTGCTCCAGCAATTCTTGCTCAAATGACCTCTCTTCCCACAGTACGAGCACTCGATTTGCCCGTCATCAGCCGGCTCCTCCTTCTTTTGATCCGCCTCTTTCCCGCACATGTGCCGGCGAGATTTCCATGGCTTCTTACCGCCTTTGGAGCTAGAGGGCCCATTGCTCTCACCGGTACCGTCACGGAGCGTTAGGCGTGCAAGCCATTCCTCCTCAGTGAGGAGTAGACGACCCTCCTCCTTGTCGACAGCTGAAATGGTATTTTTCTTCCGCTGCTCGACGTTACGCAGTCTTCCGGTCACCTCTTCCACCGTTAGGTCATTCATGTCAAGCAAGCAATGTCTCGATCAGCCGGCTCCTCCTTCTTTTGATCCGCCTCTTTCCCGCGCATGTGCCGGTGAGATTTCCATGGCTCTCACCGGTACCTTCACGGAGCCTTAGGCGTACAAGTCATTTCCTCTTCAGTGAGGAGTAGACGACCCTCCTTGTTGGCAGCTGAAATGGTATTTTTCTTCCGCTGCTTGACGTTAGGGGCACAGATCGTAAATATGGCGGCGAACGCAAGTCGATCCTCCCGGTACCCAATCGTCTCTCCTTCCTCTGGCTCGACAGCGTGCCATAACACCCTTGCGCCTGTAGGTTGACGACTCGCATCAACAAGGTCCAATTGGACCTTGTCAATATCGGATACTGAACGACGACGGTCGTTGTCTCCCTGACCACTCGCTCAACGACAACTCAATGCCCGTCATCACGGCGTCGGTCTCTTCGTGGTGGTGATAGAGATGCCGGCACTTGGCGGCGGCGTGGAGGAGTGAGCGAGCCTGCTCGAGATGGACCCCACGATGTGTTTATTTTTGCGCTTTGCATTTTCTTCTACTTGAACCCGAGACCTGTGTGTTGTTAGGTCGACGCTCTAACCACTTGAGCTATTGATAGGTTGGCTCCTCCGCAATGATATACCACTGATGGCTTCAACCGGGCTCTGATACCACTTGTTGTATTTCAATAATCGCCCAGGAATATCCTTTTCTTTTCAGTGAGAGGAAATCGTTGACGGTAAGTTGTTGGAAGAAAATAAAACGCGTAAAACAACAAAGAGAGAGAATGACTGAAATTTTGACTACGCTTCAAATCAGGTTGTTAAATCTTCTGAACAGATTTCCTATTTAAATATAACCTATCCTAAAAATGGCCGGAGAGTGGCCAACTAAATCTGTGTCACTTCCTACAAAATTGCCATCTAAAACTTCGTTAATCCATTCAACGTGTTTGTCAAATGGTCAAACGAAAAACTAATGAAATTGTGTGAATCTAAATAAGGAAAAACTCAGGTTTTATCTAAAAAATGTCACCATGCTCTATGGCATCCTATGCCTTATGCCTGTAAGTTGACATGCATCTTGATCGACGATGCTGCGTAGTTACTCTTCGTGAGTAACGGGTACTAGAGCGTTACACTCCCCTCCTTTTCGCTCTTTATCATTGTCACTTCTCCTCCGGTGACTTTGTCTGGAGACGACATTTTTTTCACATCTTTGTTTTGATACCAAATATTGGATTTGACCCATAATTGAAATATTTCGAAACAAATAAAAAAGGCAAAGGTAAGACTTGAGGGGAGAGTGCCTTTGGAACAAAGTAATCTTAAGCACTAGCTTTTCAATTCTCTTTTGTTGTTATGTTGTTGTGAAAAAAGCATACTTCTCATGAGTATTTATGGTGTAGAAAGCACCAACTTGTTTCCTAAACTTTCTCCTCAAGTTATGAACCACTAAGTCTCCTTTAGTTGCAATTTGGCAGCTACTACCAAACAGGTTACTACCAACGCTTTGTACAGGATTTTGCCAAGATAGCCTCACTGCTTATGAAACTAACTCGAAAGGGTGCGGCATTTATATTAACTCAAGATTGTGAGGCAAGTTTTCAGGAACTAAAAGATAAGCTTATAAGCTTGTGGCGGTTAAATAAATCTCACTAATTTGTGAAATAAATCTCTCACACACTAACGATAGAACGCTCTGATACCAATTTGTGAAACTATACTACTCGCATATTTGTGAAAGAGATATCATGCACAATATCTTTTCTTTTGAGAGTGGAGAGACAAAGAGACAGAACACTGAGTTTTAACAAAAAAAACCCTTCTCTATCACTTCACTATATTATTCTGTTTCTAAGCTCTTTGACTTTACAATACAAGGACTAGGTATTTATAAGTTTTTCTAACTCTAATAATAGGTACAAAAGGGCCACCCATAAACATGACAGTATTCCTACAAAAGCTCTTGGTTTTTTCTTTCACAGGCTGACTTTTAAAATTAAACTCTCCTAACAAATTAACTAAAATTGGCATTTAGCTATTAAAAAAAACTCCCCATAAACTTAAATGCTCTATCCAACGACTCCACTTGCGCCGTTTTCATTTTCTCGAGCTCAGTCGTGGTTTCTTCAATTTCCTCTCCTTGTTCTCGAGCAACAAATTTGTCTTTTTCTGACGAAACTTTATTTGGGGCTTCTCGAAAACAGTACATTTGAGACAGTAACTCCTCATTTCTCCCGTTCTCAACCACGCTCGACTTAGTCAAAGACGTCATAGCTTCTTTCAGTTTACTCAATTCCCTTCGCAAGTCAACAACGACATTTTCTACTTCCACTTTTGCCTCCTCCATTTCAGTTTTATCATGAGTGATTATCTCAATTGTGCGTCGTAAACTCACTGCCTCCTGTTGGACTCGATTCAGATTCACGTCAAGTGAGTCTCTCTGTTGAGTTAGTATCTCTACATCTTTCTCCTCCTTCACTGGCTCTTCCACTAAACCATCAATCTGCATTAATAAACCATCAATTTTCTTCACAAACTCAGAGATTATCTTCCTATTCTCTTCCTTCTCCTGTTTGAGATGGAAAGAACTCTCACTCAGCTCAGCCACTTCCTTCTCTAACCTTTCAATCTCCATTTCTAAATCTTTCTTTTCTTTTTCAATCTCTACTTTCTCCTTCAAAAGGCGCTCGTTCTGGGATTTCAACATACGCAACTGAGACTTCTCCACAGATTTATCCAGGGCAGTTTTGGGTTGTTGCTCTGAATCTCTATTCTCTTCCTCATGATCTGGCAGTTTCTTTGGCTCGTTCACTAATCGCGTGGGCTTCTTCTTCACCATTGCGTGGGCTTCTTCTTCGCCATTGTTTTGGGATTTTGAAGGGATTGCAGCTTGCATTTGCATCATCGTTTTCTCATGTTCAATCTGCATTTCTGTCATCCTTTCTCTCCATTCCATCTTTTCTTCTTCCATTTTCTCTTCCATTCTCATCCTCTTTCTTCTTTCTTCCTCAAATTTTCTTTCCCGCCATTGAAGCTCTCTCTCTTTGAGCTCAAGCTCTCTGTTATCCAGTTGCTCATCCTTCTTAGATTTTCTCGTCTCCGATATCGCTATTTTGCCAAATCTGCTGCATATCACCTTATTTCTAATGGCTTCCACCGTCTCACGACTACCGCCATTGTCTTTCGCGCCGCCGTGTTCTTTTGCTTTCACATTTTCATTTTGGGCCATCAAGAGAATACCTTCGTTTGTTACGTCATCCAATGCTAGGTTGATCGTTTCTTCTACATTTTTATTAGCTCGACAATCTCTTGCAAAATGCCCCACTCTGCCACAATTGTAACATTTGTCGAAGTTACAATCGTTCGCATAGTGACCATATTTTTTACAATTGTAGCCTTGAATGTTGGAATAAATTGATCGGCCGCCTCTTCGTCGACTGCGTCCTCTTCCACGCCAATTTGCATGGCTTGAGTGTCCCTTCTCCTTATAGTACCCTTCATTACTATTGCCTTGACCATCTCGACCATTTCCACGACTTCCATGACCACAACCTCTACCTTGAAAATTTTGAGAGTAGAGTATCTTTTCATCTTTGATTGATGCCTTGATTTGAAGTGCTTGATCAAGTGTTTCCTCATTCTTCTTCTTACGTTGCTTGTGTGCCTCAAGAGATCTGGCGAGCTCATTGACTGTGAACGTCGCTAGGTCCTTTGACTCTTCTATTTCATATACAACATTCTCGAAGTTGTTGGTTAATAACCTCAAAATCTTCTCCACACCCGCATCTCGGCTAACATTTTTCCGTTTCGGTTGAGTTGGTTTATCACGGTCTATACATGCGTAATGTAGTTAGATACATTTTATGACTCCATCTTCATGTTCTCCAACTCGCCACAAAGAGTTTGGAGACGCACTTGCTTGATTCGGTCGGTTCCTTTGAACACTTTTCCTAAAGTGTCCCACGCTTCTTTTGAAGTAGTTGCACTGGCAATCTTCTCAAAGCCCGACTCGTCAACGGCTCGGAACAACATGTATAGTGTTGCCTTATCCTTTGATCGTACCTCTTTCAACACCTTGTTTTGTGTCGCTGTATAACCCGTGGTATCTTTTGGTTCTTCGAAACCTTCTTCGACCACCTCCCATGCATCTTAAGAACCGAGAAGAGCTTTCATTTGAATGCTCTAATTCTCATAGTTTGTCTTCGTTAGTCGTGGTAGCGGCATTTGACCCGTCACATAGACCATTGGCTTTGATACCAATTTGTTAAATAAATCTCACTAATTTGTGAAATAAATCTCATGCACACTAACGGTAGAACGCTCTGATACCAATTTGTGAAACTATACTACTCTTGTATTTGTGAAAGAGATGTCACGCATACTATCTTTTCCTTTGAGAGTGGAGAGGCAAAGAGACAAAGAACACTAAGTTTTTCCAAAAAACCCTTTTCTATTACTTCTCTGTATTTTCCTTTTTCTCTACTCTGTTTCTTTGCTCTCTAACTTTACAATAGGAGGACTAGGTATTTATAAGTTTTTCTAACTCTAATAATAGGTATGGTATGAGAGAGTGGCCTTCTCTTCTACCCGTGACTTTTCAAATTAAACTCCCCTAACAAATTAACTAAAATTGGCATTTAGCATTTAAAGTTTATTCAACAGTGAGTGCATCAGTACTCACGATGTCCGACGGCACAGGAAACTATGTAATTTATAGTGATGCTTCCAAGAAGTGCTTGAGACGTGTGTTGATGTAGCGCAGAATGGTCATTGCATATGCATCCCGACAATTGAAGGATCATGAAAAAAACTATCCTACACATGACTTGGACCTAGATGTAGTAACCTTTGCATTAAAAATTTGGCTACATTAATTGTATGGAGAGAAAATTCAGACGTACACCGACCACAAAAGCCTGAAGTATTTATTTCACTCAAAAGGAATGAGACAGTAGAGGTGGTTAGAAATGGTGAACAACTATGACATCAACAACCAGTACCACCCCGAGAAGGCCAATGTGGTTGCTGATGCCCTATGTAGGAAGACAACCTAGTTATCGGTGTTAATCACGAGGGAGCCTCAAGTAAAGACATTCGAACAAGTTGGAATAACAGTGGAAGTGGAAGGAGTTAGAGCACAGGTAGTCCAATTGATGGTTACTCCAAGTCGTCTGATGGAGGATTGTTGCACCAAGGTCCTTCGTGTATAGTGTGGTAGAAGAGCTAAGAAATGAGATACTAGGCAAGGTGCATAACTCCCCATTCGCCATGAACCTTGGTAGTACTAAGATGAATCAAGACTTAAAACCACACTTTTGGTGGCGTGGAATAAAGCAGGATATAACGGAATTTGTAATTAAATGTTTGGGTTGCCAGTAAGTCAAATCATCTAGACAATGACCGCCGAGATGGTTGCAACCCCTTAGTGTAACAAAATGGAAATGAGAGAATATAACCATGGATTTTATTGTAGGGCTATCAAGAACGTTGAAAGGTTACACAGTCATATGGATAATTATAGACAGATTGACAAAGTCAGTGCATTTTCTTTATGGTAAAGCTACCTACACTATAGACAATTGGGCACGCTTATACATGAAGGAAATTGTTAGACTTAATGGAGTTCTTATGTCAAATGTATCAGATTGAGACCCACACTTTAAATTAGCATTTTTGCGTAGGCTCCAAAAAGCATTAGGTACTCGCCTAGATTTTAGTATGACATTTCACCAGCAAACAGATGGTCAGATGGAATGTTTGAACTAGATCTTATATGCCACAGACGAAAAATGGTGACCCATGCCTCGACCAGGTGAACCATGCCCTCAAGGCAAGAACATTGTTTGAGATTCGAATCACTCCACAAGCAAGATTGATCATGTCTAGCTTGAATGATTCTACATGCAACCTAAACTAGGTAGAATTTGAATCACTCCACAAGCAAGGTAGAATTCGAATCACTCCACAAGCAAGATCGATCATGTCTAGCTTGAATGATTCTACATGTAACCTAAACTAGGTAGAATTGCAAAGAAACTTAGCCATTGGCTAAAGAAAAGTACACATGCTTCTTTTACTATATTTTCCATACAACCTAAACTAGGTAGAATTACAAACAAACTTAGTGCACAAATACTTCCATTCTTTACTATATTTTCCATGCAACCTAAACTAGGTAGAATTGCAAAGAAACTTAGCCATTGGCTAAAGAAAAGCACAAATGCTTCTTTTACTATATTTTCCTTCTTTCACTCTATTTTCACTCTATTTTCACTATATTTTCCTTCTTTTTATCTTCTTTCACTATATTTTCACTATATTTTCCTTCTTTTACTATATTTTCACTATATTTTCCTTCTTTTACTATATAAACTAGAGGTAGAATTGCAAAGAAACTTAGCCATTGGACTATATTTTTCACTATATTTTTACTATATTTTCACTATATTTTCCTTCTTTTTATCTTCTTTCACTATATTTTTCTTCTTTTACTATATAAACTAGAGGTAGAATTGCAAAGAAACTTAGCCATTGGACTATATTTTCCATGCAACCTAAACTAGAGGTAGAATTGCAAAGAAACTTAGCTTCTCTTACTATATTTTCCATGCAACCTAAACTAGAGGTAGAATTGCAAAGAAACTTAGCCATTGGACTATATTTTCGATGCATGCAACCTAAACTAGAGGTAGAATTGCAAAGAAACTTAGCCATTGAACTATATTTTCCATGCATGCAACCTAAACTAGAGGTAGAATTGCAAAGAAACTTAGCCATTGGACTATATTTTCCATGCAACCTAAACTTTTGGTAGAATTGCAAAGAAACTTAGCTTCTTTTACTATATTTTTCATGCAACCTAAACTAGAGGTAGAATTGCAAAGAAACTTAGCCATTGGCTAAAGAAAAGCACAAAATTCACATGTAGGTGCTCATGGCATCCCTACACAACTTTAGGTTGTATTCACATATAGGTGCTCATGGCATCCCTACACAACTTTAAGGCTTTCCTATAACAACTTTCAAGATGTGCATTTTGCCGAGAATCGAACTCAATTGTATTGCTTGGAAGGCAATTATCCTAATCGTTGGACTACAAATGCTACATGGTGTTTTAATCAATACGTTCATGAAATAGAATCATAGGGAATTATTTAAATGTTTCTTTCCGTTTATTTTAGGAGGCACTTGGATTTGTGTCTTGCGCAGAATAGTGATCTTCCTTTGGTTAACATCGAAGTCATCTTTCAACCTTAGCAGTCTAATAGATGCCATTGCTGGTGCATCAATTTGTTTACTTAAACTGGATTTTCTCTAAGATTCTTGATTAACATTTACATGTAGGAGGATTCCGAAGGTATGCCCGTTGTTGCTACCGCAGCTATTGGACTAGGTGTAAAGGCTTTTACTAAGGTTTGCTCAAATCCTTGGCTTATGAAACTAAGGTTGGCTCATATGTTCTAAATGGATGACTGAAGTTGGTTCATATGTTCTAAATGGATGACTGATGTTGGCTTATTGCGGTAACGGTTTTGACCGAAGAATGACTAAGCCAGAAACATAAACGATTGGAGTTTCAAGTAATGATATTAATGAATACTGAACTGTTTTATAACCTTCCAAGTAACAAAAGAAATAGAAACTAACCACAAATATTGCGAAGTAGTTAAACTGTATTTGACATAGTCAAATTATTCTAACAATCCCTCCCTGGTACTTATTCCTCTTTGTCAAGAATTAATTATTTCAACTCTACACAGCAGGTTTTGCACACAAATCCTGAAATGCTTCTAATTTGAGAGGTTTTGTCAACAAATCAGCAAGTTAATTTCGAGTACCACAAAATAATAAATTAACGGTTCCTTCTTCTATAAGATCTCTAAGAAAGTGAAATATTACTCTTATGTGTTTGGAACATCCATCTAGAACTTGATTCTTTAATAGCTTAATAGTTGAAGTATTATCACAAATTAGCTTTGTTCCTCCTATTTGAGAGTGACCAATCTCTTTGAGTATCATTCTCATCCAAACAGCTTGACATGCACAAACATTAGCAACAACAAACTCCGACATAGTCATGAACACATAGCCTAAAGTACTCTTGCTATAAGATGACTATCAGCTGCTTACGAGAAGATAAAGCTACTGCTCCTCCACTCATCATAAACACATAGCCTGAAGTATTCTTGCTATCTTCCATGTCTATGACATAGTCACTATCAGTAAATCCAATTAAATCACTTACTCCTTTTCTATAAAATACACAATAATCTACAGTACCTTTCAAGTACCTTAAAGCCCTTTTAGCGGCTACAAAATGTTTTTGTGTTGGACATACCATAAAACAACTAATCAAACTTACAACAAACATGAGATTAGGACGAGTAGCTATGAGAGACATCAGACTTCCCACTATTTGTTTATACAAAGTTACATCTACTTTTGCATCATTTCCATTTTTGCCAATTTTCTATCCTGGAACAATGGGATTACAAACATAATTGTAATTCTCTACGTCAAATTGATTTAAAACGTTAATAGCATACTTTCTTTGACATATAAAAATACCATATAATCTTTGTATGACCTCTATTTCAAGGAAAAATCTCATCTGACCTAAGTCAGTCATATCAAACTCTTTCTTCATGGAACGTTCAAAACTCCTCCAATAATTTTTCATCATTTCTAGTAAATAAAAGATCATTAACATAAATGCTTACAATAAGAACTTTACCTCCCTTCCTCTTGATGGAGAGTGTTTGCTCACTGGAATTGCTTTTGAATCCTTCCTTGATGAAGTAGGATTCTATTCGACTAAACCAGGTTCTAGGTACTTGTTTTAATTCGTATAGAGCCTTTTGGAGTTTGTACACCATCTCCTCACTTCCCTTTTTCTCATAGTCTTTTGGTTGTTCAATAAAAACATCTTCTTTTAACTCGCCATACGGAAAAGTTTATTTGACATCTATTTGATAGAGTTTCCAACCTTTTTGGGCTGCAAAAACGATGAACATTCTCAAAGTATCCATTATGGCTACATGTACATATACTTTCGTATAATCAATAACATGCTCTTGTGTGTAGCCTCTTACAACCGATCTTACTTTGTATTTTTCAACTTCTCCAGACCATTTAGCTGGGTCTTATAAATCCATTTCACTCCTATTTTCTTTACTCCAGCTTGTAGGACCACCAAGTTCCATTTTGGGCTTTTGAAAGCTTTCTCAAAATTCATAGGAACTGAAATCATCAAGAATGCCATATTTTCTTCATCCTCTCGAGATAAGCCTTTATCGAAATTATAATATGCTAACCATAGTGGATGTCAATTTCCCCTCTCTCTTATTATCAAATATGGCGCAACAGCTACTGAAAAATTATTTTCAGCAACTAGTTCAATTATTTCGGCAACCGATTCAGTCGTTTTCTCCGTGATTTCTCCTTCCTTTTTTTTTCAGTAACTGGTTCAATTGTTTCAACAACCAGTTCCGTCGTTTCCTCCATAATTTCTCTTCTTCGACTGTGATCTCATCAACTTCAATATTTTTCCTAGTCCAATTTTGTTTCACCTTAAAAAAAAAATTCAATCTCATTCACGATCTTTCTCGAAAATTACATTATGACTTACTATAATTTTATTTATAATTGGATCAAACATTCTGTAGCCTTTGGATTCGCTGCTTACTCCAAATAAAACACATGTTACACTTTTATCTTCAAGTTTGCTTCTGTTGACATCTAGAATATGAACATGTTCCACCCATCCAAAAACTCTGAAATAATCTACTAATGGTTTCATTACGCTCCAAGCCTCTTCTGGTGTCATGTCTTCTATTGCAAGAGTTGGTGATCGATTTAAAATGTGAATCGTCCACCTGACTGCTTCAGGCCAAAAAAATTTAGGCACTTTCTTCTCTGTCAGTATAGCTCTTGCCAAGTTCATCATAATGCAATTTTTACATTCGGCCACTCCATTTTGTTGTGGGGTATAGGCTATGGTCAATTGTCTCTTTACTCCATGCTTTTTGCAAAAATAGTTGAATTCTACAGAGTTGAATTCTCCCCCTCTATTTGTCCTTAAACATTTTATAGATATTCCAATTTCCTTTTCCACCATTGTTTTGAAACATTTGAAATGATAAAATGTTTCTGATTTTTCTAGAAGAAAATAACTCCATGTCATCCTTAAAAAATCATCTATAAAGCACAACATATACTTTTTCTCGCTACTTGAAGCTGGTGAAATTGGATCATAAAACTACGTGAAGAAGGCCCAATTGTTCAGTTTCCCTCCATTTACCTATTTTTGAAAATGGAGTCTGATGTTGCTTGCCTTTCATACATCCTTCACAGGTGGTGTTTGAAACTACAATTTGCAGCAGACCTTTCACCATATTTTTGTGTTTCAAGGTGCATAAGCTTTTGTAGTTGAGATGACCATAACGATGGTGCCAAAGTGTTGACGGGTTCGTATTTGACACTTGGAGACATCTTCTTTCATTTGTTGTGGTAGATGGTTTAGTACGCAAAATAATCAACCGATTTGCGTTCATAATTGAATCGCTGCTCTTTTTTCTTGTAGTTGTCCAATGCTCAAGAGATTATTTTTTAGTTTAGTACCCAATACACTATAGTGTAACGAACCCCATACACAGTTAATTTCACTGCACTTCTTCCAGTAACTTTCATACTTGAGTTATTTCCAAGCTTGACAAATGTGGGATGAGATCTTGTCTAAGCTTGAAAACATAACTTCACTTGCACACATATAGTTTGAGCAACCAGAATCTAAGAACCAAGCATCACTTCTTTTTGCTTCATGTCTTTCCATATGAGCCATTAACAGCATTTCATCCTCTTCTTCTAGCTATGCATAATTCAATTCCTTATTCATCTTTGAATATTCATATTGAAAATGACCTAAGTCATAACATTCAACAGTTGTTTTGTTGAAAGTTGATCTTCCTTTTCCACGTCCTCTGTCCCTATAAGTTCCTCTCCCCCTCTATTACTTATTTTCGTTCGACCTTTAACT
Source organism: Cucurbita moschata (assembly GCF_002738365.1). Classification (NCBI taxonomy): domain Eukaryota; kingdom Viridiplantae; phylum Streptophyta; class Magnoliopsida; order Cucurbitales; family Cucurbitaceae; genus Cucurbita; species Cucurbita moschata. Next base: position 765,517 of record NW_019268596.1, on the reverse strand, counting down.
TTTAGAACTTTCTCCTCTCCATTAATGCTGGATCTTCGAAATTTTTGTTCATGCACCACTAATGAACTTTGTAATTCATCAATGGACCTGTTATCAGTATCTTTGGATTTCTCAATGGATACTACAACATAAGTCAAATTTTCAGTCAGGGTACGAAGAATGTTTTCTACAATTTTCTTGTCTGGCATATCTTCTCCATTTCTTCTCATCTTGTTGGAGATTATCATCACTCTTGCAAAATAATTGTGATACTTTCATCCTTATTCATCTCAAGGATCTCAAATTCTCTCCTTAATGCATTAAGAAGAGATTTCTTCACTTTTTTTTCTACCAAATTTTCAATTCATGGAGTCCCAAACAATCTTGTCTGTGCAACGATCAAGATTTGTTCAAGGACAGTACGATCAATTACCTAGAAGAGGTAATGCTTTACTTGGAGATCTTTGAGTCTACCATCATCAAGGTGCCCTTTTGTGCCTCAGTCAACATTGTTCATTCCCCCAATTCTGAGAAACCAATCTCTACCACACTTCATAGACCATTTGCTCTGAGCAATTTTCCATCAGCTCGCTCCAGTGATCATAATGACCATCGAAGTGAGGGATCTTCATTAAAGTTTTGTCTTCACTCATACTCTATGTATTTGATCACTCAAAAACTGCTACTCTACAAAACCTAGTGGTGGCTTTGATACCAATTTTTATGTTTTGACAGAAGAATTACTAAGCCAGAAACATAAACAATTGGAGTTTCAAGGGATGATATTAGTGAATACTGAACTTGGCTTTTATAGCCCTACAAATAACAACACAAATAGAAACTAACAACAAATATTGCAAATTAGTTAAACTAAATACCTAAAAATACTCTCACTATCCTAAAATAAACGATCTTTATTTAACCATTTTTTACATAATCAAATTATTCTAACCATAATTACAATTATACCACAAAATATATGATCCAAATATCTTTATATCTTAAAACTCCGTTCAAGTTGGGGGCTGTATGTCAATTACACCTAACTTGTCTTTTAGAAAATAAAATTGTTGTCTTCCCAAAGATTTAGATTTTGCTCCATAGTAAATTTTTCTTGACATGCTCCTGTAAGACTTATGTCTTGAAGAATGTCCAGAGCATACTTCCTTTGAGACATAAAATTCCTTTTCTAGATCGAGAAAATTTAATGCCTTGGAAGTATTTCAAATTCTCTAAATCTTTGATAAGGAATTTCGCAAGTAAACTAGTCTTGAGATGTTGAATTTCTTTGAGATCATTGTCTGTCAACAGACTGAGTGTAGCCTACATTTTGTATAATGGTAGAGAATATGGAGAACCAATTGCGAGAACCCTATTTTAACCCATAAAGAGCTTATGTGGCCGACATGTTGTATTCTCCCCCTATTGACGAAGACCTGATGGTAAAGACATGTAGACTTCCTCGTCTAGATTACCATGGAGAAAGACATTTTGAACATCCAACTGATGAGTGAACCATTTTCGAGCAGCACCAATAATGAGTAAGCAACAAAGTATAGTAAGTTTCGCTGTATGAGAAAATATCTCTTTGTAATCAATACATTCAATCTTGGTGTAGCTCTTTGCTACCAACCAAGCTTTATAATGTTCAACAAAACCATTAGAGTTGAATTTTTTGAGAACTAAACTTAAATATAGGAGGAAAAAAAAAGTAATTATAATTTTTTTGGTTTTACATTTGGTCAAAAAGACCCTTACAAAATTTGAGAGAGAAATGGCTGATGGGAGATAGAAAAGTGATGGGGCAGTTATTGCTAAACTTAGCCTTAGGAAAAACTATAAAAATGTAGAGAGAAAAGAACGGGTTAGTGTGTAATACAAAAAACTTTTTGAGAACTTCTTTGTCTCCTTGTCAACCCCTTTCGACACCCCCTTTAAAGTTTCGTGAGAGTTATCTAAATGAGTTAGATTCAGAGCGAGCGTTTTTTTCTCAAGTTGGTATCAGAGTGGCTTTATTTTTCTACAACTTGGTATCAGAGCAATTTATTTTCTATAAATTGGTATCAAAGCCGATGGGTAACATGATGGGACAAATGCCGCTACCACGATTGACGTAGACGAACTATGAGAATTGGAGCATCTAAAGGAAAGCTCTTCTCAGTTCGAAGATGGTTTCGAAGAACCGATTGATACCACGGGTTATACGATGGCGCAAAACAAGGCGCTAAAGAAATTACGATCAAAGGATAAGGCAACATTATACATGCTGTTCCTGGCTGTTGACGAGTCAGGCTTTGCGAAGATTGCAAGGGCAACTACTTCAAAAGAAGCGTGGGACACTCTAGAAAAGGTGTTCAAAGGAACCGATCGAGTCAAGTAGGTGCGTCTCCAGACTCTGCGTGGCGAGTTGGAGAGCATGAAGATGAAGGAGTCAGAAAATGTCTCTGACTATATTACACGTGTACAGACCGTGGCAAATTAGCTAAATCGAAATGGAGAAATGTTACCCAAGGCGTGGGTTGTGGATAAAATCTTGAGGTCGTTAACAGACAACTTCGAGAATGTCGTATGTGCCATAGAAGAATCAAAGGACTTGACAGAGTTCACAGTCGATGAGCTTGCCGTCTCGAGGCACATGAGCAACGCAAGAAAAAGAAGGAGGAACCACTCGATCAAGCGCTCCAAACGAAGGCAACAATAAAGGATGGAAAAGTTCTTCACTCACAAAATTTTCGAGGTAGAGATCGTGGAAGCTGTGGGAATGATCGAGGTAGTCAAGGAAACACTTACAAAGAAAACTACCAGGAAAAGAGACTGTCGAACCAAGCAAATTGGCATGGAAGAGGACGTATTCAAGGACGCGGTCAAGGATACAATTCCAACATCTAGTGCTTTAAATGTCAAAAATATGGTCATTATGTGAATAATTGTAACTACGAAAAATGTTACAATTGCGGCAGAATCAGGCCGTTGCAAAAGCATGTCAAGCCGGAAAAAGGGTGGAAGGAACAACCAACCTAGCTGTGGAAGACGTAACAGATGAAGGTCTTCTTTTGATGGCTCAAGATGAAGAGAACGTCAACAACAACACTCTGTGGTACCTCGACTCAGGGGCAAGCAACCATATGTGCGGTCACGAGCACCTATTCAAAGAAATACAAAAGATTGAAGATGGTCATGTGTCATTTAGAGATGCGTCGAAGGTGGAAGTCAAAGGCCGAGGTACGATACACTTCTTGCAAAAGGATGGTGTGAAGGGGTCAATCCAAGATGTCTATTACGTATGAGACCTCAAAACCAACATATTGAGTATGGGGCAACTCACAGAGAAAGGTTTCTCGATATTCCTAAAGGATCACCTGCTACACCTAAAGGATAAGAAAGAGCGTTTGGTTGCTCGAGTCGAGATCGGAAGAAATCGAATGTACAAATTGATCTTAAGAAGCATAGGAGAAAAGTGTTTGAGAGTTGATGTCGAAGACAAGGCATCACTCTGGCATCTCCGTTTTGGTCACCTACATCATGGCGGACTAAAAGAGTTAGCGAAGAAGAATATGGTACATGGACTTCCAAACATGGACTTTGAAGGAAATTTTTGTGAAGAATGTATGCTCAGCAAGCATGCGAGAACGTCAATTCAAAAGAAGGTTGAATTTTGGGCTAAACAACCCCTTGAATTGATCCATACAGATATATGTGGACCAATTAACCCCGAGTCTTTCAGCGGAAAGAGGTATTTTATTTCCTTTGTCGATGATTACTCACGAAAAACTTGGGCTTATTTTCTGAAAGGAAAATCTGAGGCGTTTGAGGTATTTAAAAAGTTCAAAGTAATAGTGGAGAAGGAAACTGGTAGACACATCAAAGCTAAACGATCCGATAGAGGTGGCGAGTATACGTCGACGGCTTTCATGGAGTACTGCGAGGAGCAAGGCATAAGGCGATTTCTAACTGCACCGTACACCCCTCAACAAAATGGTGTGGTCGAGAGAAAGAACTGGACCATTCTCGACATGGTTCGCTCAATGCTTAAGATCAAAAGGATGCCAAAGGAATTTTGGGCAGAAGCCGTGCAATGCGCCATCTACGTACAGAATCGATGTCCACATGCAAAGTTAGATGTTTAAACACCACAAGAGGCTTGGAGCGGACAAAAGCCTACAATTTCTCATCTCAAGGTGTTCGGTAGTGTGGCTTATGCTCACATACCGGACCAACAAAGAACGAAGCTCGAAGACAAAAGCAAAAGATATATTTTTATTGGATATGATGAGAAGACAAAATGATACAAACTACTTGACCCGATCAACAAGATGGTGATAGTGAGTCATGATGTGCGAGTAAATGAAGCAAGCGAATGAGATTGGAATAATTTGACGGAAGTCAATATCGAAGTTGGAGAATCATCAGTCGCTTGTTGGATTTCAATAATCAGCCCAGTGAAATCCTTTTCTTTTCGGTGAGAGGAAATTGTTGACGGTAAGTTGTTGGAAGAAAATAAAATGCGTAAAACAACAAAGAGAGAGAATGACTGAAATTTTGACTGCGCTTCAGATCAGGTTGTTTGATATTCTAAACAGATTTCCTATTTAAATGTAAATTATCCTAAAAATGGCTGGAGAGTGGCCAACTAAATCTGTGCCACTCCCTACAAAATTGCCGTCTAAAACTTTGGTGATCCATTCGACGTGTTTATCAAATGGTCAAACGGAGATATTCTGAAATCGTGTGAATCTAAATAAGAGAAAACTGAAAAACTCAGGTTTTATCTAACATCGCTGCACCAATAAGTGCACCAACAGACTCAGAAATCTCCGATGATGAAGATGAACCACAACAACCCAAAATGCGAAGTTTGCGAGATTAATATAACTCAACAGATGAGGTACACCTTGTATGTCTTCTAGCAGATGCTAAAAATATCAGCTTTGAAGAGGCGGTGCCACACACAAAGTGGCAAACTTGCCATGGATGAGGAGATTAAAGCAATCCATCGCAACAACATATGGGAAGTGACAGAATTACCGGAAGGAAGTCAGCCCATAGGTGTGAAGTGGGTATTTAAGAAAAAGATGAATGCTCAAGGCGAGATTGAGCGGTAAAAAGCGCGACTTGTTGCGAAGAGATATAAGCAAAAGGCAGGAATCGACTATGACGAAGTGTTTGCTCCCATCGCTAGAATGGAGATAATCCAGCTGATTTTTCAAATGGATGTCAAATCAACATTCTTGGATGGTGTGCTTGAAGAAGAAGTATATCTCGAACAACCTCCCAGGTACGTGAAAATTGGAGAAGAGAAGTGTTGACTCTGGCAATTGGGAGGAAAGCGTCGACGAAAAAACTGGCCGAAGGAAAATTTCTTCAAAGGAAAAATAACGGAAAGTAAAAGGAGAGAGATTTGCTGAAGACTCGATTATTGATTTCCCATTCAATTGAATACTTTAAATAACAACTTTAATCAAAATACTGGGTAAAAACTTGCGCCCAAAGTTGGCCAAAATGGCTAGTAAAAATCACGCTCTTCCATTCAATGGGAGCGTTAATTCAGATTTTACAAAAATAAAAAATAACTAACGAAATCTAAGGAAACCATAGCGTTTATTTAACAATCTCCTCCTAAAAGCTGTGATATATCTACCTTATTATTTGAACTCCAATCTTTGAGCGTAATTCTTCAAATTTTACCCGCGCCAGGGACTTCGTGAAAATATTTCCAAGTTGTTCCTCTGTTCAGATGAAATCAATCTTGATGAGCCATCGATCTGCACATTCTTAAATGTAGTGGAATCTGATTTCTATGTGCTTACTCTGGCCGTGCAAAATTGGATTTTTAATCAGGGAGATCGTAGCTTTGTTGTCCACATATAACATTGGTGGATCGCTTTCTCTTCCGATGAGTTCTTGCATCAGTCGCGCAAGCCAGACCCCTTGTGTTGCCGCCGTCGAAGCGGCGATGTATTCTGCTTCGCAGGAAGACAAAGCAACTACCTTTTATTTTGTTGATTGCTAGTAGATCGCGCCGCCTGAGAGGAAGTAGATCATCCCGCTAGTGCTCTTACGATCATCAACGTCACCGACCATGTCACTATCACTGTAGCCGACCAGCTCAAGCTTCGTCTTTCCTTTCCCTGCGCTGTATCTCACACCCCAGCCACTAGTTCCAGCCACATAGCGTAGGATGCGCTTGATAGCCACAAGATGCTCCTCCCGAGGTGCTTCCATAAATCTACTCACATATTCAACTAAGTAATCAAGGTCAAGGCGTGTGTTTACCAGATAGCGCAGACTCCCGACAATGCTGCGGTCATTGGTGGCGTCGACTGTCGTCGTAGTGCCGGCCTTCCTTAGTTAGAGCTGAGCCTCCAGTGGCGTTCTTGTAGGGTTACTGTCCGCAAGTCCAGTTGTGTCCAGCAGCTTCTCCGCGTACGCACTTTGGCAGATGGTGATGATGGTAGTACTCTGTTGCACTTCGATGTCGAGGTAGTAGCTGAGTACGCCGAGATCGCTCATCTTGAAGTTCTTTGACATCTCCTTCTTGAACCTTTCAAGGACTTCCATGTTGCCTCTAGTGGTTATGAGGTCATCGACGTACACTCCCACAATCAGTCGCTGCTTGCCGTGGCCGTGCGTGTACATGTTATGCTCAGAGGCACAGCGCTTGAACTTCAGTGACAGTAGGGTACTGTCGAGCTTCGCGTTCCAAGCTTGTGATGCTTGCCAAAGCCCGTAGATTGCCTTGTGCAGGCACAGTACCTTACCCAGGTTGTCGTTGTTCAGGAAGCTAGGTGGTTGTCGGATGTAGACGGTCTCCTTCAGCTCTCCGTTAAGGAAAGCAGACTTCACGTCCATGTGGTGGACCTCCCAATAGCAATGTGCCGCGATTGCCAGCAAAAGCCGGACGGAGCCCTTCGAAGTCCACTCCTTGCTTCTAGACGTAGCCCTTCGCCACCAGACGAGCCTTGTGCTTCACAACTTCTCCCTTTTCATTGCGCTTCAGTTTGAAGACCCATTTGAGCCCTATGGCTCGGTGTTCGGCGGCATATTCTCTAGACTCCACGTCTGGTTCTCGGTGATGGATGTCATCTCCTCCTGCATTGCCTTCAGCCAGCACGGGTTCCTTTCTACTTCGGCGAAGGTGTTCGGTTCATTTATGCTAATGGCATGCAGTTCGTCCACTTCTTCGAGCTCGCGCGCCGCCAGTCTAAGTGGTTCACCTCCTCCCACTAGGTCGTCCATTCTCCGGTACCTGGCCACCAGATCATCATCGTGATCGGCATCCAGCTTCGAATCCACAGTCTGTGGTGTTTCGAACTCCCCTGGTTCAGGGGGTGCACCTACTGGCAACGGTGACGGTTCCTGATGCTTGGCTCCTCTTTCTTTAGGCTTGGTGACGAGGTACTCCACTGTGAATTAATTTGAGTTGTGGTCTGTCTCGATCACTTCGTTCCACTGTCAGAAGGTGCTTTCGTCGAAGACGACGTCGTGAGACACGTGAGCTCGTCCCCCCACAGGATCATAGAGTCTGTATGCCTTGCTCCTGGGTTCGTAGCCGATGAAGACAACTTTCAGCACCCTGGGATCGAGCTTGGCGAGGTGGGGACGCGCTACCTTCATGTATGCAACGCAGCCGAACACTCGGAGATGATGTACCGCTGGCTTCATGTTGTACCAGGCCTCGTGTGGCGTCTTCCTATCGAGGCTTCGAGTTGGTGAACGATTGCGGAGGTAGACTTCGTCATTACCGCATCTCCCTAGAATCTCCCAGGCATCCCGGCCGTCATCAACAATGACCTCGCTGTCTTGATGATGGTCTGATTTTGGCATTCTACCACCCCGTTCTGCTGGGGGGAGTAGGGCACCGTTAGTTGTTGCTGCATGTCGAGCTCGTCACAGTACTTACCGAAGCTTGCTGAGGTGAATTCTCTGCCTCAGTTCGTGCGCAGCACTCGCATCTTCTTCCCGCATTCGACCTCCCTCGAGCCTGGATGCGCTTAATCGCCTCTGCCGCCTTACTTTTCGCTTGCAGCAGAATTAGCCACATGAAGCAGCTTTTGTCATCGACCAGTTCTGGAGGAATAGGGTCTTGTTGCCTTGGGTCATCGGCTTGATGGGTCCACATATATCGCCGTGTACAAGCTCCAATGGCTCATCGACGCGGTAGGATGTCCGAGACGGAAAGGGAGTGTGCCTCTGTTTGCCGATGAGGCACCCATCGCACAGCTTGTTCATGCCTTTGATTGTCGACAAACCATGTACCATCTCCTCCCTATGTAATTTTTGTAGAGAAGGAAAGTTTAAGTGACCGTACCTTGCGTGCCACCTCCAAGATACCTCTTCAGTCTTGGCCAAGAGGCTAACGGGTTGCTCTATCTCCAACTCCAGGATGTAAAGACGATTTGTTGTGCGCCGAACTTGCGTGAGCAGCCATCGTCGATCATCGCAGATTTTGAGTAGCCCGCGCAATGAAAATGAAGCAGCCAGCCTCTCGAGTTGACACAGGCTCACAAGGTTAGCCTTGAGCCTCGGGATGAAGTAGACGCCAGCCAACTTGTGGTGCTCGCCTCCCTTGTTGATGAACAGGACAGTGTCGCGCTCTTCAATCTCGACGACGAAGCCGTCACCGAATTTCACAATCCCGCAAATTCTCGAGTCGAGCTTAGAGAACGCAGATCTAGCCCCGATCATATGGTTTGTTGCTCCTATATCGAGGACCCATCGCTGGTGCTCATGCTGCTTGTCCCTCTTGCCGATCTGAGCGAACACTCGCTCCTCCTTTAGTTGAATTGGCTCCCCAACTGCTGCCTTAGCTACGTCTAGCTGGAGCTCTTCCTCGGGTTCGACACTCACCAGTCGATCAGTTACGTCATGGTCGATTACCTCCACCTCCGTGGATTTGGAATCGAAATTTAGGACGTCGGATAAGACCGATGCACTTACCATGAAGAGAGTTACGAGATTGAGCCACATGGGACGAAGGCCTTCTCCTTGTTTCTGAGCTTGCTCCAGCAATTATTGCTCAGGTGACTTCTCTTCCCACAGTTTGAGCACTGGATCGGCCCGCCATCGCCATCGGTCGACTCCTTCTTTTGATCCCCATCTTTTCCGCGCGTGCACCCGCGAGATTTTCATGGCTTCTTACTGCCTTTGCGGCTAGAGGGGTTTGATCCCCATCTTTCTCGCGCATGCGCCCGCAAGATTTCCATGGCTTCTTACTGCCTTTGCGGCTGGAGAGCCCGTTGCTCTCGCCGGTGTTGTCAGGCGTGCAAGCCATTCCTCCTCAGTGAGTAGTAGACGACCCTCCTTGTCGACAGCTGAAGCAATATTTTTCTTCCGCTGCTCAACATTACGCAGTCTTCCAGTCACCTCTTCCACCGTTAGGTCATTCACGTCAAGCAATGTCTCGATTGAAATCGCGACTTGCTCGAGGTGATCGGGGACGACCTGCAGCATCTTCACGATTTTTGTCTCGCTGATGCTCCCACTGAGAGTGGTGATACTGTTAGCGAGCCCCGTGATCCGTATTGAAAAATCATCGATGGATTCGCCAGCCATCCTTAAAGAAGATCTCCGAGAGCTCCTTCTACATCTGCTCGATGTTGGATTCCTGCACTCGCTGCATACTAACCTGATGTGATTTGATTCCATCCCAGGCCGATTGCGCGGTGTGCTTGGTGGAGAGAGACGCCAACATCTCTAGGGACGTCGGATAAGACCGATGCACTTACCAGAGAGCTGGCTCATCCTCCTCGGATTGAGCCACATGGGACAAAGGCCTTCTCCTTGTTTCTAAGCTTGCTCCAGCAATTCTTGCTCAGGTGACCTCTCTTCCCACAGTTCGAGCACTGGATCGGCCCGCCATCGCCATCGGTCGACTCCTTCTTTTGATCTCCATCTTTCCCACGCATGCGCCTATGAGATTTTCATGGCTTCTTACCGCCATTGTGGCTGGAGGGCTTTGATCCCCATCTTTCCCGCGCGTGCGCCCGCGAGATTTCCATGGCTTTTTACCGCCTTTTCGGCAGAGGGCTTTGATCCCCATCTTTCCCGCGCGTGCGCCCGCGAGATTTCTATGGCTTCTTACCGCTTTTGCGGCTGGAGGGCTTTGATCCCCATCCTTCCTGCGCGTGTGCCTGCGAGATTTCCATGGGGCTTCTTACCGCCTTTGCGGCTGGAGGGCTTTGATCCCCATCTTTCCCGTGCGTGCGCCCGCGAGATTTCCATGGGGCTTCTTACCGCCTTTGTGGTTGGAGGGCCCGTTGCTCTCGCCAGTGTTGTCGCGGAGCTTTAGGCGTGCAAGTCATTCCTCCTTAGTGAGGAGTAGACGACCCTCCTTTTCGATAGCTGAAGCGGTATTTTTCTTCCGCTGCTTAACATTATGCAGTCTTCTGGTCACCTCTTCCTCCATTAGGTCGTCTACGGCATCTTCTTCACAATTTCTGTCCTGCTAATGCTCCCACCGAGAGTGGTGATGCTATTGGAGAGCCCCGTGAATCCGCATTGAAAAATCACCAGCCATCCTTAAAAAAAGATCTTTGAGAGCTCCTTCCGTGGTTGCTCGATGTTGCATTCCCGCAGTCACTGCACACTAGCCCGATGTGATTTGATTCCATCCTAGGATGATTGCGCGGTGCGCTTGGTGGAGAGAGACGTCAGCATCTATAGGGGTATAGAGTGTAAACATGGCAAATGCCCACTCGTTGTAGTTGGACATTGTCAGCACTCGCTCAACGACAACTCGACACCCGTCATCGCGATGTAAAATCACCAGCCATCCTTAAAAAAAGATATTTGAGAGCTCCTTTCGTGGTTGCTCGATGTTGGATTCACGCACTCGCTGCACACTAGCCCGACGTGATTTGATTCCATCCCAGGATGATTGCGCGGTGCGCTTGGTGAAGAGAGACGCCAGCATCTCTAGGGGCACAGAGTGTAAAAATGGCAAATGCCCACTCGTTGTGGTTGGACATTGTCAGCACTCGCTCAACGATAACTCGACACCCGTCATCACGATGTAAAATCACCAACCATCCTTAAAAAAAGATCTTTGAGAGCTCCTTCCGTGGTTGCTCGATGTTCGATTCCCGCACTCGCTGCACACTAGCCCGACGTGATTTGATTCCATCCCAGGATGATTGCGCGGTGCGCTTGGTGGAGAGAGACGCCAGCATCTCTAGGGGCACAGAGTGTAAAAATGGCAAATGCCCACTCGTTGTGGTTGGACATTGTCAGCACTCACTCAACGACAACTCGACACCCGTCATCGCGATGTAAAATCACCAGCCATCCTTAAAAAAAGATCTTTGAGAGCTCCTTCCGTGGTTGCTCGATGTTGGATTCTCGCACTCGCTGCACACTAGCCCTACGTGATTTAATTCCATCCCAGCATGATTGCGTGGTGCGCTCGCTAGGTGGAGAGAGACGCCAGCATCTCTAGGGGCACAGAGTGTAAAAATGGCAAATGCCCACTCGGGATGGACCCAACGATATGTGTATTTTCGCGCTTTGCATTTTCTTTTACCTGAACCTAAGACTTGTGCGTTGTTAGATCGACGCTCTAACAACTTGAGCTATTCAACTTGACTATTGATAAAGTTGGCTCCTCCGCAATGATATACCACCGATGGCTTAAACCAGGTTCTGATACCACTTGTTGACTCTGGCAATTGGGAGGAAAGCCGATGAAAAAACTGGCCGAAGGAAAATTTCTTCGAAGGAAAAATAACGGAAAGTAAAAGGAGAGAGATTTGCTGAAGACTCGATTATTTATTTTTCATTCAGTTGAATACTTTAAATAACAACTTTAATCCTAAAAATGGAGAGTAGTGGGCAAAAACTTGCGCACAAAGTTGGCCAAAATGGCCAGCAAAAATTACGCTCTTCCATTCAACGGAGAGCGTTAATTCAGATTTTACAAAAATAAAAAACAACTAAACGAAATCTAAGGAAACCATAGCTTTTATTTAACAAGAAGAAGGTACTAAAACTAAAGAAGGCGCTTTACAGGTTGAAACAAGTACCGAGAGCATGGAATACTCATATCGACACATACTTCAAGGAAAATGGGTACAAGCAATGTCCCCACGAACATTCACTTTATACAAAGAAGAGTGGAAGTAATGTGATACTTGTCGACCTTTATGTCGATGACCTCATTTTCTCTGGCAACAATGATGAAATGATATAAGAATTCAAAAGCACAATGATGCGAGAATTTGAGATGACAGACTTAGGCCTGTTAAAAATTTTCCTCGGTTTGGAGGTTAAACAAAGAGAAACGTGTATTTTTATATCACAGGAGAAATAGGCAAAGAAAATTTTGAAGAAGTACAAGATAGAAAATTGCAACCCGGTATCCACACCAATGGAACCAGGTGCAAAGCTCTCAAAGTACGATGGAGGAGAATGAGTAGATACAAGTAGGTAATGAAGCCTTGTGAGAAGCCTTCGCTATCTTACATGTACAAGACCAGATCGTTTACTAAGTGTCGGCATAGTAAGCCAGTTCATGGAGGAGCCAATTTATTCACATTGGAAGGCGTTGAAGCGAATCCTACGATACGTTCAAGGAACATTGTCACTTAGGTTATTTTACTCAAGAACAGAAGATTACAAGTTAGTTGGTTACTCCGATAGTGATTAGTGCGGAGACATAGACGATCGAAAAAGTACATCGGGTTATGTATTCTTCATGGGCAACACAGCATTTACTTGGCTTTCAAAGAAACAACTGATCGTGATACTCTCGACGTGTGAAGCTGAGTATGTAGCAGCATCTTGGTGTGTGTGCCACGCAATATGGCTTAGAAATTTGTTGAGTGAGATGGAGCTAATGCAACGAGGGGCAACCATAATACAAGTTGACAACAAATCAGCAATTGAGTTGGCTAAGAACCTAGTGAACCATGAAAGAAGCAAACACATTGATGTTCGATTTCACTTTATCCGAGATCATGTGAAGGAAGGAAACGTGGAATTGCTGCATGTGGCAATTCAGGATCAAGTTGCGGACATCTTTACAAAACCACTACCGAAAGTATTTTTTTGATAAATACAAGAAGATGATTTGCATGACAGATAGCAGGAGCATTTCAGTTTATGAGCAGTTTTGTTGAGAAATAAACTTAAAGTAGGAGAGAAAAAAAAAAGTCATTATCATTTTTTTTGTTTTACATTCGGTAAAAAAGATCATAGGAAATTTGAGAGAGAAATGGGTTATGGGAGAGAGAAAAGTGATGGGACAGTTATGGCTCAACTTAGCCTAATGAAAAACTATAAAAAGGTCATGAAAAACTATAAAAAGGGTTTTACCTATAGTTTTAAAATGTAGAGAGAAAAGAAAGAGTTAGTGTGTAATACAAAAAAAACCTTTTGAGAACTTTTTTGTCTCTGTCTCTCCCCTTTCAACACCCCCTTTAAAGTTTCAAGTTTCGTGAGAGTTATCTAAACAAGTTAGATTCAGAGCGAGCATTTTTTTCTCAAGTTGGTATCGGAGTGGCTTTATTTTTCTACAACTTGGTATCAGAGCAATTTATTTTCTACAGTATTTAATCTTGTACACCCGACGACAGCCATTAGCTTTATGGCCCGGTGCTAGAGGAATGAGAGACCAAGTATGATTACGTTCCAAAGCTGTAATTTCAACATTCATAGCCTACTGTCATAAATGGTCACCAACTGCCACATCATGGGTTTTAAGTTATGTCTGGGTTGTAATAAAAGCTAGAAAAGTACTTTGAGTAGGAGAAAAACGAGAGAATAAAAGGTAATGATGAAGGGGATACCTGGTGCCAGTGCTGGGACTTGAGCTAGAGGTTAAATGATTGGCTCCAGAAGACATCTCATAATCATTATGCCAAGTTGGAGGTTGTTTGGTACAAGTAGAACGTCGAAGTGAAACTAATGTATCACTTGGGATAGGATTAGAATTAGTAGGTGAATCTGGAGAAGGAATAGAAGGTGGAGAAGATGACGAAATAGGAGGAAAATGGATGTTTGAGTATGATGAATCATGAAATGGTAAAATGGGATAAAAGGAGCTAATGTCAAAGTTTGTGAAGCGAGTGAAAAAAGGAAAATGGTCTTCACAAAATTTAAAATCACAGCTGATAAAGAATTTATGAGATTGCATGTCATACAACTTGTAACCTTTGTGACCACAAGACTATCCTACGAAAACACAAGGAATTGCCTAAGGTTTAAATTTTTGCTTAGGATGTACTATAGTTGCATAACATTTACAACAAAAAACTTTAAGATGATGAAATGTAGGTGGTCGTTTGTAGAGTGCTTCAAATGGTGTCTTGTTAGATAACAATGGTGATGATGTTCTATTTATAAGATAAATAACCGTTAAAATGCACTCTCCCAAAAATTAAGTGGAACCTATGGCTGAAAAAGAATAGACCTAGCTACATTTAGGATATGACGATGCTTATGTTCTACAACTTCATTTTGTTGTGGAGTATAGACAGAAGTGAGCTAAAATTTAATGTCACAAGAAGTAAAAAATGGTTGCAAAGATAGGAATTCAATCCCATTATTTGATCGTACTATCTTGATAGTAGTAAAAACTTGAGTTTTAACAAATTTAACAAAGCTCATTAACAAATGATGTACTTCTGATTTATGTTGTATTAGAAAAACTCAAGTACATCGAGTAGAATCATCAAGAATAGTGAGAAAAAAACGCAAACCAGAATGAGTAAGAATTTTATGAGGTCCTCGGACATCATAATGTAATATATCAAAGGCAGAATGTGTTGTTATTGAGAAAGACAACCTAGTTTGTTTTGCTAACGAGCAAATACTATAGTTATGAGAAAAAGTAGCATTATTAAGATGCAATTGATCAGCTAGAAAAATAAAACGAGAAAATGAAGGATGACCTAGGTGTAAATGCCACAAATCATATGACTAAAATATTTGATGAGATGAAGATTTGATTGGAGATGGAGAAATATGATAAGAGACCTCTGAGTTGTTTACCCAAACCAATCATCTTCTCCATAGCCGAGTCATACATAACATAAGAATCAAGATAGATGGTGATACAATATTTCAAGTCATTGGTAAGTTTGCTGATGGACATCAGGTTTAAATTAAATGAAGGCACACATAAAACATTGTTTAACTTAAGTTTAGGAAAGGAAACATTGCCAGTATGTGACACATGTGTTGTCCATCCATTAGGCAAATTTATTGTAGAAATGATTGCAGCCTTTAGTTCAATCATAACAGAAGCTTTGGATATTATATGATATGTAGCTCCACTATCGAGAATCCATGAATTAGAACTAGTAGAGTTAATGGATGTAACTGTCAGAATTACTAGAAGGACAATGATTGAGTGCAGATAAGGCTTGTGCTATCTGTTGTAGTTGCTCAGAAGAAAAATTCGGAATGGAATTAAGTGACTAATAAACATTAGCCATATTTGCAAATAATCGATATCCACGCTAGCTGCGTTGATTGACTTGTACTGCCCTTCAAGAATTATTTTTCTGTTGACATCGATCTTCTATATGTCTCATTTTATCACAAAATTTACAGTGAAACTTAAGGATTCGACACTCTTCAATTTTATGGCAATTTCTATGGTAGTGTTCACATGATTTGTCATTAGTAAATTTTGAATATGTTGTCTTCTTCTACATTGCTGCTACAATTGAGAAATTCTCAGTAGGTTCAGAAGATACTTTACGCGACATCTCTTCTTATATAAGTAATTAAAGAGGCTTGCCTCACATTAGGTAATGGAGTCATCATCAATATGTTAGATCTCACCGTTTTATAAGACTCATTGAGCCCTATGAGTAGTTGCATCAACTTGTATTATTCACGTTGATCAACATGTATTTGGCATTGATTACAGGTAAATGGTATGCGATGTGCTTCCAATTCATCCCAGAGTGCTTTGAGCTTGGTTAAATATGCTGACAGTGCTATGGTTCCCTGGGACATCATTGCTATCGGCTTTTGCATCTGAAAAATTGCTGGAGCATTCTTTTGTGAGAATTTATCATGAAGATCAACCCGCACTTGATGAGTTATCTTGGCGTGAATAATACCTTCAGCGATACCTGCTTCAACTTAAAGGGTTAACCAAGATAATATCATACTGTTGCACTGATTCTATAGTTCAAATTCTTTTGAATTTGCATTTTGAGATGGTTTTTCAATTGTGTCATCAGTGAAACCAATTTTCTTTTTGGCAATAAGAGCGTGCATAACTGATTTACTCCAAAATTTGTAATTTATCGTATTTAATTTAATTGGAACGAGTGAATGTCCTGGTTGATTAAAGTTATGGATGTAAAAGGGATGTGTTAAATAAACATATGAATTTCTGAAGCACATCCCAATTTTTGAAACTAGATTTGCTGATTTTGCCATAAAGAAAATTTTGATATTTATGAATAAGATCGGTACTCTAATATCATGTTAAGAATGAGAAATAGAGGTGAGATCAATAATGTGATGGTGTTGATCAAGAAAATTTTGAAATAAAATACTTGTTTGTTTGGATGTAACAACGAGGTGAAATTCTACTTCCAATTCTTATTTTCATGAAATTTGGTATATTCAAGAATTTTTAATGTAGTGGTGCACTGAGTGTGAACAATGTTACGAGTACAATAAGTTCAGATATGAAGATAAAGTATAACAAGTATTAAGGCCTAGTTGACAAAATCAATAACTTGATATTTACAGTTGTGGTACTCGATCCTCGTTACAAATTGAATTGTATATCATTTTTCGTTTTGAATATCAAAGACAATGATATGGTTAAAGTTATATTAATATATAAAGATATTTGGAGAATATATTTTGTGTATAACTGTAATTAGTTATGAAATGTATCTTAGATATTCGTAATTAGTTAATATGAAATAACTTACTTAGAGTTGATTGGCAATATACTCAAACATTTTACTTTTGAGACTTTACATAATATACGAAAAAGTCATCATTCAAATCTGAATTATCAATTATGATAGAATTGTGAACTTTTTTCAAGTTTCCATCCTTATCGATTTCAAGAACAAATTTCAATAAGGTTGTCAATAGGCACTCCCTCATGGTTTGTAACTAAAAAAAAAAAGTTTGCAATTCCTCTATACAAATTCAATCCTAAACCAATAAAATGTGTCGTGACTATATGTCTCGGTATTAGTTGGAGTAGGACAAATCATTTTAGAATAATTAACTTCTTTTTTCTAGCTAAGTTAAATATTTCTCTAATAATGGTTACTCTTAAAGGAGGAACAGACTTAGGACATCAATATTACAAAGCAATCTAACCTTTCATTCTCTACGAATTTAAATGACAATTCATCTATAATTATCATCTTGGCACATGCTGCTCTACGTGTTATTTGAGTTACAAAGTTACTACCACATTTTCATTTATTGAAGGTTGAATACTTAATTGTGTTTGTAGTTTGTCTTCCATCTTATATGGGTACTTTTTACACCGACTTTTTAAATGTTTCCATTATGTGCTAGTTTCACAAGAAGTAGTAATACAAACATACTCTTTATAATAATAACTGTACTTGCACCTTTTATTGTTGTTTTCTAATCTTGTAAAAGGATTCTGTACTACTGATTTACTCGATTTCTTGTTTCTAAATTCAAATCGTGTAGACAATAGTGGTTTGGTTGCATTATAATTAGTAGAGCAAGAGTGAGGAGTTTAAGAATTACCTCCACTTGTACTAGTGCTTTACCCCTATAAAAAGTAAAATGAAACTAAACTCAAACCTAGATAACAATCCACCAAATCAATTAAAAAATATAACCCAATAAGTAAAAATATGTAGAAAATGCTTTTTCGATCGTACTTTTTTATTATTTAACATGGTAGACCAATTCACTCTCTACTTTTACATAAAATCTTAATTGTAAACACAATCAAAACAAATTCAACAAATTAAACTTAAATAATAATTACTCATAATAAAATGTTTAAAAGAAAGATTGAAACTTTTTAATGCTTTCTTTGTTGGAGGTGCTTAATAAGTGAAGGATGTTAGACGCAAAACAAGGATGTAATGAGTGACTGTTGGACACAAACCTTTCAACCTATTGAAACGAAAGTGGAATCAGAATGTTAGTGTTCTTAGTGATAAGAAATTTTTTACTTAATCTAAGGTTGCTATTGCTATTGTATACATATCATGAATATCGAATTTAAAAATACTTTATTTAAACTTCTCCATAAAACATAAACTTATCTTAAAAATACTACCATGGACTTACGTGTTCGAAAACATCATTAAAACGATAAATAAAAGACTAAACAAAAATAAATAAACATTTAAATTAAAAACTTTCTATTCTAGCCTACGTCTAGGAAATAACTCACCTACCCTATACATGTGCCATGGTCTCAAGATTCGATACCGTTGTCAACCGTATAGGGATGCCTTGCCTTTACTTGAAATAGAAGTAGCACGTGGCTTGAGTGATAAGTGCCAACAATGCTAGATTTTGCAAAGCTAGAGGTCCTAGAATCCTTGCAAACGTTCACAAAGAAAGCTAACTTAACAAATTGATTCCAACCAAGAGTTGTGATATGAACCAGGAGACATCAATCATATCTAGCTTGAATGATTCTTGTTGATCAAATATCTCAAGGTAGGAACACTTGATTGAGATTCGAATCACTCCACAAGCAAGATTAATCATGTTGAGCTTGAGTGATTCTACATGCAACCTAAACTACATAGAATTGCAAAGAAACTTAGCCATAGGGTAAAGAAAGCACAAATGCTTTTTTTTTTACTACATTTTCCAAGTCTCTTGTAAATACAACATACATGGCTTTATATAGTCTCAAAATGAAACTATTAAAGGCATTTCAAGAGTAGTAACATTTATACTTAATATCCATAATTAACCATTATGTAATTGTAACCTAAAGTAAATAAAAAATCATAAAATATATTAATGTAATACAATAACTCTAAATTACTCAAAATTGTAATCTACCCAAAATTTATAACCTGAAACTTCATTTTTCTTCAATGTGGCATGAATTGAAATATCTTTTGATAATTTCAACAATATTTCCTTCACATCTTCATTGAAGTATATTGTATAATTGATGTCTCTTGGTTCATATCAAGTTGGTTAGAAGATGAATGACTCTTAGATCGAACTTAGAATCTATAATGGTCACTCTTAGATTCCAAGACGACTCACTCCAGAATTAGCTTGATCAAAACTAATTCAATGAATCGGTTTAAATATCAAACCTAAAACAAGGTTTGAAAAAGAATAACACCAAAAAGGTATCAAGAAAACACAAAGGTTTTTTTTGTATTAACAATGATCATGAATATTACATGCCTTTAAATAGGCCAACAAGATAATCCAAATATAATGAAGTTCATCTACCGGCTACAAATTACAACTACCTATAAAAGCTTGTAAATACAAACGGAAGAAAATAAGGCAAACATAAATTGTCTTAATTGGTAGTTCAACTACCAAAGACAAAGTCTTCTAATCACTTTCCAATGCATGCTAATGCTATAAAGATTTTTGGGCTCAAAAGTCTTTGTTTCAACTTGTACACTAGCTAGCCTTTGAAGATGCAATGTATTGGCCTCTTGTATCTTCTTAGCCTTGCTTCTTATAATTGGTTCTTCGGGTACATGCAAAGGGTTAGTAGTTGAATTCATATCATCCTCTCTTCTTTAGAAGGATTTGTCCTCAAATCAAGATCTTCATTCCCTACATCAAATGGAGTCAAATCAGCCACATTAAAAGTAGGACTTATATTGTACTCACCTCTGAGATCTAGCTTGTATGCATTGTCATTGATCCGCTCTAGTACTTGAAAAGGACCTTGGTTGAAGTTTAGACTTTCCCTGATTTGGAAACCTTTCCTTTCGTAGATGAACCCAAACCCAGTCACCTTGTTTAAAAATCAATTTCTTTTTTCATTGGTTCTAGCGTGTGACTAGTTTTTTTATTTTTGTTTTCAATTCTTTCTTTGATGTCTATGAATTTTTTTTATGTATTCGGCTCTTGAAGAAGCTGCATCATTAGCAAAAATATTAGGTGGAAAAGGTTAATCTAGAGAAGTTAAAAGATTAAATCCATACACAACCTCAAAGGGTGAACAATGAGTGGTGCTATGTATCGCTCTATTGTATGAGTCTCTTCCCAAGACTTAAGATTTTTGAAAATTAGTGACCTAAGTAAGGCTCCTAATGTTCTATTAACGACCTCAGTTTGTCCATCGGTTTGGGGGTGACAAGTTGTAGAAAATAGAAGATTAGTTCCCAACTTTTCCCACAAAACTTTCCAAAAATGGGTTAAAAATTTTACATCCCTATCAGTGCATCTTCTGTTTTGTTACAAGGAATGAAATGTGTCATCTTACTAAACCTATCAACTACCACAAAACTGCTATCATGGTGTCTTCTAGTCTTCGGTAATCCTAGAACAAAATTCATGCTAATGTCAATCCATGGTTCACTAGGAACATCTCAAGTTGTGTAAAGACCATGTAGTTGTGTCTTAGACTTAGCCTCCTTACATTTAAAACATAGCTTGCATACTTTGTTCACATCTTTCCTCATTTTCAACCAATAAAAATGTTCACACAGTATTTTATATGTTTTAAATTCTCCAAAATGTCTCATAAGTCCTCCCCATGAGCCTCCTTCACAAGTAACTCTCACACTTACGGATACAAAGTTTACCCTTCCTAAAAAGAATATAATCGAAACACAATATGATCTTGCACATATTTTCCTTCCAAACATTGCATATACACATCATAAAATTCAGATTTTTAAACTTTGTACAATTCAATCATGTGTTTAAAACCAAGATTTTTTGCAATAAGGGAAGAAAATAAAGCGTACCTTCTTGATAATGCATCTGCGACCACATTATCCTTTCCCTTTTTGTAATGGATTACATAAGGAAATGTCTCAATGAATTCCACCCATTTAGCATGTCTCCTATTTAGCTTTGTTTGGCTTTTGAGGTGCTTCAAACTTTCATGATCCGTATGAATAACAAACTCTTTTGGCCACAAATAATGTTGCCAAACTTGCAAAGTCCTCACAAGTACATATAACTCTTTGTCATAAGTCGATAGTTGAGTTGTGCTACATTAAGCTTTTCACTAAAGAACATGATTAGCCTCTTTTCCTACATTAAAATAGCTTCTATGCCTATCCCACTTGCATCACATTCAATTTCAAAACATTTATCAAAGTTAGGTAAAGCAAGACAAGGTGCATTGGTTAATTTATCTTTTAGTTCATTAAATGCATTCTCTTGTTTTTCCTTCCATTCAAATTTCACATGCTTTTTAACAGATGCTATGCTACTGAAATCCTAAATGAATCTCCTATAGAAACTAGCCAACCCATGAAAAGATCTTACCTCGATTGCATTTGTGGGTGTTGGCCATTCTCTAATAGCCTTTACCTTTTCTTCATCAACTTGCACTCCATTCTTTCCAACTAAGAACCCTAGGAAGTTAACTTGGTCTAGACAAAAACTACACTTTTTAACTTGGCATAGAGCTTCTCTTCTTTAAGTTTAAACAAAATTTTCTTAACGTGCAAAATATGGTCATTCAAGCTTTTTGAGTAAACAAGGATATCATCAAAGTATACAACAACAAAATTTCCAATATAGTCTTACAAAACATGATTCATTAGCCTCATAAAAGTACTTGGTGCATTTGTAAGGCCAAACGGCACAGCGAGCCACTCATAAAGCCCAAACTTTGTTTTGAAAGTCGTTTTCCACTCATCTCCCACATTCATTCGAATTTGATGATAATCACTTTTAAGATCTATTTTTGAAAACAAATTAGCATGATATAATTTATCTAACATGTCATCCAATCTAGGAATAGGATGTCGATACTTTACCGTTATCTTGTTGATAGCTCGACAATCAACACACATCCTCCACGTGCCATCTTTCTTGGGTACCAAAATCACAGGAACTGAACAAGAACTCATGCTTTCTCTAACATAGCCTTTATCCATGAGTTGTTTCACTTGTCTTTGAATCTCCTTAGTCTCGGTGGGATTGGTCCTATAGGCAGCCATATTTGGAAGAGTTGCCCCAGGCACAAAGTCAATTTGGTGTTCAATCCCTCTTAGAGGGGGTAACCCCGTACATGCATCTTCATGTGGAAACATGTCATTGATTTCCTGCAAACGAGACTTAAAAGCACTTGGCAAAGCATCATCAGTTTTTGGTTCTATTGCTAAACACATTCCTTTGCACAAACATACAAATTTTGGTTCTTGAGCTAACATATTCCTCATTTCTCCCTTTCTTGTAACCAAACTCACATTTTCTCTCTTTTTCTCAAAATCACTTTTTTTCTTTCTTGGTTTTCACTCATCCTTTGCCCCTCACTTTTCTCTTTTTCTCACTCTTATCTCTCTTTGTTACCTTAGTTTCTTCTCTCCACGGTTGTTTTTCATATTCTTTTCTCTTCTTCTCTAATTTCAATTGGTCACAATGTACTTCATAGAGAGACAATGGAAGTAAAGTAAATTTCTTCTCACACAAAGTAAAAGTATACTTGTTCATCAAACCATTAAATGTTACCTTTCTATCATATTGCCAAGATCGGCCGAACAAGATGTCCCCCGCATGCATTAGTACGACATCACAAAGGATTTCATCTTTATATCTTTCAAGAGTAAAAGAAATAAGAGCTTGGGAGTTCATCTTAATTTCTTCTTTGTTTGTCAACCATCGAAGTTTGTATGGTTTTGGATGGGGATGGACGGAAAGTTGAAGTCTTTTTACAAGGAAACTATTTACCACATTTGTGCAACTTCTACTATCAATCACCAAGTTGCATGAGTTTCCTTTGATCAAATATCTTGTGTGGAACAAGTTTTCCCTTTAATCTTCAAATTTTTCTTCCTTGATTTGAACATTGAGTACCCTCCTTGTGATCAAAGATATGAAGTTACCTTCTTCAACATACTCATCATCATATGCTGCGATTTCTTCCACAAGCTGTGAATCATTTTCCTCACATTCATCATCCGAATCAAGTATATCATTCCTTATCACCATAACTCTTTTATTAACACACTCTTTGCTCATGTGTTCAAACCCTTTGCACTTCCAACATTGAATAGAACTAGACTTCTTCTTGATCGTCTTTGAAGCTTCAATCTTTTTACCATTGGAACTCTCAGCCTCCACTCTTTTAGAAGCCACAAACTTTTCTTTTGGTGACATCAATTCATTTATATTTCCAAAACTATCCTTGTTTCAAGTTTTAGAATTTGAAACGGTGTTAGTTCGTGATGTGTACCTTCTTTAATACTCTTTTTCTTCCTTCAATTAGTCTTCAATTTTGATAGCATAATGATACATGTCTTCCAGATATGGTGGTGGATTTCTGTCAACAAAATGAGCAATTTCTCGATTCAAACCTCCAAGGAATCTTGACGTGGTATCTTCTTCTTCTTCTCTAATGTTTGCTCTTTCCATCGTAGTCTCCATCTCTTGATAATATTCAACAACACTTTTTGTTCCTTGCCTCAAACCTTGCAATTTAGTTTTCAAATTTCTTTCGTAATGTTCCGGAACATACCTTTTTCTCATTGCTTCCTTAAGTTCTTCCCAAGTCTCTATTGGATCCTCCTTTTTTCTTCTTCTTTCGGATTTGAGATGGTTGAACCCATCACCAGCATGATTGGTAAATTCGGCAATAACAAGTCTCATCTTCTTATTTTCACTATAGGTGTTGCAATCAAACGCATGCTCTATCTTTCTTTCCCATTGCAAATATGCCTCAGAATCTGTCGTTCCACAAAAGGGTGGGATTTTGAGTTTAACTTCCTCATCTCTATCTTCATGTACTCTTTCCATCCTTCTAGGTTGCATAATATTTGCATGGTTATTTCTTCCTCTCCATCTTCCTTCTTCAACTTGTCTTTTTTGTACAACTATATCTTCATCTTCTTGTAATGCTCGTTCTTGTCTTTGTTGTTGTGTCCTTCTTTCTTGTCTATCTTCCACATCATTTCCATCATACCTTGAATTACTTGAAGAATGGTTGTATTAAGATCTGGTACCAGTAGTACTCCTTCTCCATTATGTGACATTTTGTTATTAGTAATAGGGACCTCTCCACACATTTCACAAAAATTTCACTCAGGGACACTCGTGTTTAATACTCAAAGGTAGACTTTTGATACTAGGCCAAGAATGTAAAGGCTTTTTTTTTTTTTTTTGTGCAATCTTGCTTTAAGCTTGATTATAACCAATCAACCAATCAACTTTTACAAGCTAAGACCAGTATCGGAAGGATCAGTTTTGAACAAACTCAAATAAATGATAATAACCGATTTTTTTTTCTCTGAACTGATTTTTTTTTTTTTTTTTTT